>NW_026906237.1:0-179868 GCF_033807715.1 Cololabis saira
AGTCCCCGACAATCAGAACAAGCTGCAAAAATAATAGCATTTCATTCGCATGAAAATCATGAAGACATCAAACGATCAATTATTTTCTTCCAACAGTCAATATATATATTACCTTCTTGTCCGGGGACTCAGGCGGCATGATCAATTTGTTTCGCCGCCCTGTGAAGGGGGAAATTGACCAATTGAGCACTCTGTGGCGTCGCCCGGAGCCATGGCCTGTTTAGAAAAAGATGGAACATGAGACGATTAAAGAGGGATTTCATACCTGTAAAGATCCTACAACAATCACTCTTTACTAGCAGTGAAAACATGCAAGAATGAAAGACAGTTAACAAGCTCTTAGCAGAAATGTATAGTAAGAATACATAATTATTATATTTGATATAATAAAAATTAATTCAATTAATAATAAAACAGCTGAATACTCACGTGCACAAAAGTCGGCACGCGCTTCATCCTCTGACCAGGGCCGTTTGGCTGGGAGTGTGAAACCAGCCGACTAATGACAAATAAGAAACAGATTAAACTTAACTGGACGGTGTAAACGTGTCTCAGTGAAGAGACTGAGTTGTTTAAATGAGTGTTCGTGTCATTTCTGGTCATACATACGTTGTTCACTGGATAGAGGGAGCTCTGGGGGGGGTCTGGCTCATCGACCTTCTCCTTTCTCCAGCGCTCCGCCTGGGCCTGGGACCTCTTCCCCTTTCTCGGCATCCTGAAAGAAAAAAAGAAATCGCTCCAAACAAAAGGGCGTTAAGCCTAAACTAAAACCTAACCTAAAGTACACGATATAGTTAATATATAGTGTATAATAATATAATAGACTACAAGGTTATAATACGTAAATGTGCGTGAGAGGAGTTGAGGTGGAGAGGGAGATTAGAAAGAGGTGGCGATTAGTTAGAGGGGGAGAGGGAGGGGGAGAGGGAGGGGGAGAGGGAGGGGGAGAGGGAGGAGGAGAGGGAGATGAGGTAGAGATGAGGTAGATATGAGGTAGAGATGAGATACAGATTAGATACAGAGGAGATACAGATGAGGTTAGGGAGAGATGAGTCAACGAGGACTGGAGCTCAGGAAGCTGCAATGAAAAGACAGACAGACATTAACAACTACATTATACATCTTAACATGTCATGTCTGTGTCTACGGTTAAATTGATCTATTCCTCAACACAAGGCTGTGTGTGTGTGTGTGTGTGTGTGTGTGTGTGTGTGTGTCCCAGTACGTTTACATGCAGCAAAGATGGGATTTCTGATCGTATCAGATAACGACATGCAGAAGATCGGATCACTTGTCTGAGTTTACCTGCTGTTCAGAGATCAGATAACTGGCCAGAGTGAACCCCCCCAGTACACCTTTTTTTCCCCTTTTTTCCTTCAAAGTCCGCCTTTTTTTCCCCTTTTTTTCCTTCAAATTCCGCCTTTTTTTCCGCCTTTTTTCCTTCAAATTCTGCCTTTTTTCCCCCTTTTTTTCCACCTTTTTTCCTTCAAATTCTGCCTTTTTTTCCCCTTTTTTCCTTCAAATTCCTTGGATAGAACCTTTAACATCCTTGGATTTTTTTTCTCGACATTTTGACTTTTTTCTCGACATTTTGACTTTTTTTCTCAACATTTCGACTTTTTTTCTCAACATTTTGACTATTTCCTCGACATTTCAACTTTTTTTCTCAACATTTTGACTTTTTTTCTCAACATTTCAACTTTTTTTCTCAACATTTCGACTTTTTCCTCGAAGTTTCGTCATTTTTTCCTCAACATTTTGACTTTTTTTCTCGACATTTTGACTTTTTTCTCAACATTTCAACTTTTTTTCTCAACATTTGACTTTTTTTCTCAACATTTTGACTATTTCCTCGACATTTCGACTTTTTTTCTCAACATTTCAACTTTTTTTCTCAACATTTCAACTTTTTTTCTCAACATTTGACTTTTTTTCTCAACATTTTGACTATTTCCTCGACGTTTCGTCATTTTTTCTCAACATTTTGACTTTTTTTCTCAACATTTTGACTTTTTTTCTCGACATTTTGACTTTTTTCTCGACATTTTGACTTTTTTTCTCAACATTTTGACTTTTTTCTCGACATTTTCGACTTTTTTTCTCAACATTTCAACTTTTTTTCTCAACATTTCAACTTTTTTTCTCAACATTTCAACTTTTTTTCTCAACATTTCGACTTTTTTCTCAACATTTTGACTATTTCCTCGACATTTTGACTTTTTTCTCAACATTTCGACTTTTTTTCTCAACATTTCAACTTTTTTTCTCAAAATTTGACTTTTTTTCTCAACATTTTGACTATTTCCTCGACATTTCGACTTTTTTTCTCAACATTTCAACTTTTTTTCTCAACATTTCAACTTTTTTTCCCAACATTTGACTTTTTTTCTCAACATTTTGACTTTTTTCTCGACATTTTGACTTTTTTTCTCAACATTTTGACTTTTTTTCTCAACATTTTGACTTTTTTCTCAACATTTTCAACTTTTTTTCTCAACATTTCAACTTTTTTTCTCAACATTTCAACTTTTTTTCTCAACATTTCGACTTTTTTCTCAACATTTCAACTTTTTTCTCAACATTTCGACTTTTTTTCTCAACATTTCAACTTTTTTTCCCAACATTTGACTTTTTTTCTCAACATTTTGACTTTTTTCTCGACATTTTGACTTTTTTTCTCAACATTTTGACTTTTTTTCTCAACATTTTGACTTTTTTCTCGACATTTTCAACTTTTTTTCTCAACATTTCAACTTTTTTTCTCAACATTTCAACTTTTTTTCTCAACATTTCAACTTTTTTTCTCAACATTTCGACTTTTTTCTCAACATTTCGACTTTTTTCTCAACATTTTGACTATTTCCTCGACATTTTGACTTTTTTCTCAACATTTCGACTTTTTTTCTCAACATTTCAACTTTTTTTCTCAAAATTTGACTTTTTTTCTCAACATTTGGACTATTTCCTCGACATTTCGACTTTTTTTCTCAACATTTCAACTTTTTTTCTCAACATTTCAACTTTTTTTCCCAACATTTGACTTTTTTTCTCAACATTTTGACTATTTCCTCGACGTTTCGTCATTTTTTCTCAACATTTCGACTTTTTTTCTCAACATTTCGACTTTTTTCTCAACATTTTGACTATTTCCTCGACATTTTGACTTTTTTCTCAACATTTCGACTTTTTTTCTCAACATTTCAACTTTTTTTCTCAAAATTTGACTTTTTTTTCTCAACATTTGGACTATTTCCTCGACATTTCGACTTTTTTTCTCAACATTTCAACTTTTTTTCTCAACATTTCAACTTTTTTTCCCAACATTTGACTTTTTTTCTCAACATTTTGACTATTTCCTCGACGTTTCGTCATTTTTTCTCAACATTTTGACTTTTTTTCTCAACATTTTGACTTTTTTTCTCAACATTTTGACTTTTTTCTCGACATTTTCAACTTTTTTTCTCAACATTTCAACTTTTTTTCTCAACATTTCAACTTTTTTTCTCAACATTTCAACTTTTTTTCTCAACATTTCAACTTTTTTTCTCAACATTTCGACTTTTTTTCTCAACATTTCGACTTTTTTCTCAACATTTTGACTATTTCCTCGACATTTTGACTTTTTTCTCAACATTTCGACTTTTTTTCTCAACATTTCAACTTTTTTTCTCAAAATTTGACTTTTTTTCTCAACATTTGGACTATTTCCTCGACATTTCGACTTTTTTTCTCAACATTTCAACTTTTTTTCTCAACATTTCAACTTTTTTTCCCAACATTTGACTTTTTTTCTCAACATTTTGACTATTTCCTCGACGTTTCGTCATTTTTTCTCAACATTTTGACTTTTTTTCTCAACATTTTGACTTTTTTTCTCGACATTTTGACTTTTTTCTCGACATTTTGACTTTTTTTCTCAACATTTTGACTATTTCCTCGACGTTTCGTCATTTTTTCTCAACATTTTGACTTTTTTTCTCAACATTTTGACTTTTTTTCTCAACATTTTGACTTTTTTCTCGACATTTTCGACTTTTTTTCTCAACATTTCAACTTTTTTTCTCAACATTTCAACTTTTTTTCTCAACATTTCAACTTTTTTTCTCAACATTTCGACTTTTTTCTCAACATTTTGACTATTTCCTCGACATTTTGACTTTTTTCTCAACATTTCGACTTTTTTTCTCAACATTTCAACTTTTTTTCTCAAAATTTGACTTTTTTTCTCAACATTTTGACTATTTCCTCGACATTTCGACTTTTTTTCTCAACATTTCAACTTTTTTTTCTCAACATTTTGACTTTTTTCTCAACATTTTGACTATTTTCTCAACATTTTGACTATTACTGCCAGAAAGAAACTTGAGTAGTACTTGTAATTTATAGACAATAGAATATAGCCTTAGCTCCTGTTACCTACACAAACACTCGGTAATAAAACATTTATTATTATATTTTCGACTTTCTATCTCATAATTTCGATTTTATATCTCATAATTTCGAGTTTTTATCTTCCTGGACCGGCCGTAGTTCAGGGGGTCGTGGTTTTTAAAGACAATAGAATTAGCATTAGCTCCTGTTACCTACACAAAGACTCGGTAATTAAAACATGTCTTACCTCTCAAAACAAGTCCACGTAGCAGCTGACAGGCAGGTATGATTCAAGAGTCTCCAAAATAATCCACTCGTCGAAGCAGAGGTTGTAATTCCGAGTAAAAGTCCGAAATCTCAGCACAGAACTGCAGGTGTGTCTGCTCAGCTCGAGTGTCTGAAAGACGGGGAACGATCGGAGCCGCGAAGAGCTTTTTATAGATTCACGTCATGTGATTACTATGCTCCAATAGGAAGGCAGATCGAGCTGCCAGTGGAAAATTACAGATTTTTCTACAGGATTATATATATATATATATGTATGTATATATATATATATATATATATATATATATATATATATATATATATATATATATATATATATATATATATATATATATATATATATATATATATATATATATATATATATATATAATAATTATCTCCGAATTCTGAGAAAAGTTTTAATGAAAAAAAGAGCTCTGTTTTGTGAATTAATCAGATAATTATCTCAGAATTCTGAGAAAAGTTTAATGAAAAAAAATATGCTCTGTTTTTCTGAATTAACCAGATAATATCTCAGAATTCTGAGAAAACTTAAATACGAAAGACGGCTGGTCGTGGTGTATAGCTGAAATATTAATATTTAATTCTATGAAAGCAGGCTCTTTGCGCTCTTTGCCGGAAGACATATATTGCTGCTTAAAAAACGTGGCATTGTTGTGAAGTAGGCAGAGCAGACTCGTGGCTCAGCAGTAGTGTTGCCGTTTCTGGTCTCAGAGGCTGAGGGTTCAAACCTGCTGTGTGCAGAAATTATTGTCAGTAATTTGTGTTTTTTTCCCCGATACTACCGGCACAGAATCTTTTTTGTGAGAGCTTCATTGATTTGAAGATTTCTATGTATCAAAAAAAAATAATTCTTTCTTTCTTTCTTTCTTTCTTTCTTTCTTTCTTTCTTTCTTTCTTTCTTTCTTTCTTTCTTTCTTTCTTTCTTTCTTTCTTTCTTTCTTTCTTTCTTTCTTTCTTTCTTTCTTTCTTTCTTTCTTTCTTTCTTTCTTTCTTTCTTTCTTCCTCAATCAGACTTTCAGACTTTCCAAATCTGGCTTTACTGTAAACAAAAACGCTTCACGCCGAGTAGTAGTTTATAGTAACAGCTCAACATCCAATAGAATTGCTCAATTCTGAAGTTTGCCCGGAGACAGGTGACGAGTCTAGAAGATTCTAGATTGACAACAGGTGACGAGTGTATAAGATTCTTGATTGACTTCTATATGTATATAGAAGTCAATCAATATATGTGTATGTGAAGATAAATATGTTAAATATGTATATATATATATATATATATATATATATATATATATATATATATATATATATATATATATGTAGGATGTATACTTTATCAAAAAGATGATACCTTTCTGCCTCATATCTTTCTTTCTTTCTTTCTTTCTTTCTTTCTTTCTTTCTTTCTTTCTTTCTTTCTTTCTTTCTTTCTTTCTTTCTTTCTTTCTTTCTTTCTTTCTTTCTTTCTTCTTTCTTTCTTTCTTTCTTTCTTCCTCAATCAGACTTTCAGACTTTCCAAATCTGGCTTTACTGTAAACAAAAACGCTTCACGCCGAGTAGTAGTTTATAGTAACAGCTCAACATCCAATAGAATTGCTCAATTCTGAAGTTTGCCCGGAGACAGGTGACGAGTCTAGAAGATTCTAGATTGACAACAGGTGACGAGTGTATAAGATTCTTGATTGACTTCTATATGTATATAGAAGTCAATCAATATATGTGTATGTGAAGATAAATATGTTAAATATGTATATATATATATATATATATATATATATATATATATATATATATATATATATATATATATATATATATATATATATATGTAGGATGTATACTTTATCAAAAAGATGATACCTTTCTGCCTCATATCTTTCTTTCTTTCTTTCTTTCTTTCTTTCTTTCTTTCTTTCTTCTTTCTTTCTTTCTTTCTTTCTTTCTTTCTTTCTTTCTTTCTTTCTTTCTTTCTTTCTTTCTTTCTTTCTTTCTTTCTTTCTTTCTTTCTTTCTTCCTCAATCAGACTTTCAGACTTTCCAAATCTGGCTTTACTGTAAACAAAAACGCTTCACGCCGAGTAGTAGTTTATAGTAACAGCTCAACATCCAATAGAATTGCTCAATTCTGAAGTTTGCCCGGAGACAGGTGACGAGTCTAGAAGATTCTAGATTGACAACAGGTGACGAGTGTATAAGATTCTTGATTGACTTCTATATGTATATAGAAGTCAATCAATATATGTGTATGTGAAGATAAATATGTTAAATATGTATATATATATATATATATATATATATATATATATATATATATATATATATATATATATATATATATATATATATATATATATATGTAGGATGTATACTTTATCAAAAAGATGATACCTTTCTGCCTCATATCTTTCTTTCTTTCTTTCTTTCTTTCTTTCTTTCTTTCTTTCTTTCTTTCTTTCTTTCTTTCTTTCTTTCTTTCTTTCTTTCTTTCTTTCTTTCTTTCTTTCTTTCTTTCTTCCTGACTCATGGAGGATGATGGAGGGATGATGGAGGGATGGAGGGATGATGGATGGATGATGGATGGAGGGATGATGGAGGGATGGAGGGATGATGGAGGGATGAAGGGACAGATGATGGAGGGATGATGGATGGATGATGGAGGGATGGAGGGATGATGGATGGATGATGGAGGGATGGAGGGATGATGGATGGAGGGATGATGGAGGGATGGAGGGATGATGGAGGGATGAAGGGACAGATGATGGAGGGATGATGGAGGGATGATGGAGGGATGATGGAGGGAGGGATGATGGAGGGATGGAGGGATGATGGAGGGATTGAGGGATGATGGAGGGATGGAGGGATGAAGGGACGGATGATGGAGGGATGATGGAGGGATGGATGGATGATGGAGGGATGATGGAGGGATGATGGAGGGATGATGGATGGATGAAGGGATGATGGAGGGATGATGGAGGGATGGATGGATGATGGAGGGATGGATGATGGATGGATGGAGGGATGATGGAGGGATGATGGAGGGATGATGGATGGATGAAAGGATGATGGAGGGATGGAGGGATGATGGAGGGATGGAGGGATGATGGAGGGACGATGGAGGGATGATGGAGGGATGATGGATGGATGGAGGGATGATGGAGGGTCATATATTTCAGTCATGTGACCAGTTCTGGCTGAATGAGTCAGCAGCTGGCTGCTGGTTGCTAGGGGCAACAAGAAACTAACACGACCGCTAAAGGGGCCGCTAACCGAGCCGCTAATGGGATCGCTAACGGGACAGCTAACAACTGCTAACGGAACCGCTAACGGGACCACTAACGGGACCGCTAACGGGACCGCTAACAGAACAGCTAACGGGACTGCTAACGGGATTGCTAACGGGACCGCTAACAGGATCGCTAACGGGATTGCTAACTGAAACGCTAACGGGACCGCTAACGGAACCGCTAACGGAACCGCTAACGGGACCGCTAACGGGACCGCTAACAACCGCTAACGGAATCGCTAACGGGACCACTAACGGGACCGCTAACGGGACCGCTAACGGGATCGCTAACGGGACCGCTAACAACTGCTAACGGAATCGCTAACAGAACCGCTAACGGGACCGCTAACAGGATTGCTAACGGGACTGCTAACAGGACCGCTAACGGGATCGCTAACGGGACCGCTAACAGGACCGCTAACCGAGCCGCTAATGGGATCGCTAACGGGACCGCTAACAGAACCGCTAACGGGATCGCTAACCGAGCCGCTAACGGGATTGCTAACAGAACCGCTAACAGGACCGCTAACAGGATTGCTAACGGGACCGCTAACAGGACCGCTAACGGGATTGCTAACGGGACCGCTAACAGAACTGCTAACGGGATCGCTAACGGGATCGCTAACGGGATCGCTAACAACCGCTAGCGGAACCGCTAACGGGACCGCTAACGGGATCGCTAACAACCGCTAGCGGAACCGCTAACGGGACCGCTAACGGGATCGCTAACAACCGCTAGCGGAACCGCTAACGGGACCGCTAACGGTATTGCTAACGGGACCGCTAACGGGGTCGCTAACTGGACCGCTAACGGGGCCGCTAACGGGATCGCTAACGGGATCGCTAACGGGACCGCTAACACCGATAACACTACCATCCCATAATAAACACCTGCCATCCCATAATAACACTAACATCCTATAAAAACACCTGCCATCCCATAATAACACTAACATCCTATAAAAACACCTGACATCCCATAATAACACTAACATCCTATAAAAACACCTGCCATCCCATAATAACACTAACATCCTATAAAAACACCTGACATCCCATAATAACACTAACATCCTATAAAAACACCTGACATCCCATAATAACACTAATATCCTATAAAAACACCTGCCATCCCATAATAACACCTATCGTGTGTGTGTGTGTGTGTGTGTGTGTGTGTGTGTGTGTGTGTGTGTGTGTGTGTGTGTGTGTGTGTGTGTGTGTGTGTGTGTGTGTGTTCATCTAAGGTTAAAAGGTCAGGGTTCAGATTTCTCCATTTTCCAGGTTATACTATGAATTCTGTACTGAGTGAGTCATGTGACCAGTTCTGGGTCAGTCTAATCAGTACAGCTGAGCTCTGGTTGCTAGGGGCAACAAGAACCTGATACAGAGGGAGCGGGAATGACTCAGCTGGATTTTCGGTTGTGACAAACCTGAAATCACTCCACTTTGCGCTCAAACCGTAGCTCTTAGCAGAAAAACGAAAACATTTTGAGAAACGGAGAACCTACCAGATTATCTTAATGTTATTTTCATACAGATATTCCTTAAAATGTGTTAGTAACGGCAATTCGAAAACAAAAATGAGATTTTTTTTAAGAAAACTTCATTTAACATGGGAGTCAATGAAGAGAGAGACAGGAATTGGCGCGTCTGTTGGCTCCCCCGTTAAAATTTTGTGCACACCACGCCTGTCAAAGTCACATTTTATGAATCACAACACCTATGTCTATATTCTGACCAAAAATTATCTGTCTACCTTTTACGGTTTGGCCGTGAGCTCGAGTTACAAATAAGAAATCATGTTTTTTTTTCAGTGTAACTACACTCTAGCAAACTGACTCCCGTGCTCTAGATTTGAAAAAAAGTGATTTCCAGACCTCGCTTGAGGGCTCATATCTTGAAAAGTGTACATTTTAGGAAAAAACAGTCCGGGGTTTAGAGAGAGAAGAGAAGTTTTCCTCCGTTTTGAAGTTTGAATGACGTTTCTACGTGCAAGTATGAGAAAGATACGTGACTCTGAAAAAAGGTGAATTTTGTCTTTTTTCTCGACATTTTCCCATCCGCTTTGAATGGCGCCATAGGAATACATGGCAAAATGGTCTCCCCATTAGTTTGGAAATTTGGAAATGTTTTTGCACTTCGTGCAAAAACTATTCGTGCCATCGTTCTGAAAATCCACAGGACTGTAGTTAAATTCAGGGTCTACAACTTTCTAAATCGGTTCAGAATTTTTCGAGTAACGGTGTGCGAGTGGTGAGGCCCCAAAGTTCACGCAATGCGTTCCGGATGGGGCAAAAAGCGCACGTTTGTGCACGTTGCGCAAAAACGTGCACGCCAATCGCTAATAAAAGTCATACCCATCGATTCCCGATTGAGGCGCACGTTTCTACGTTTTTACTTTTCGCGTTTTCTCAAAGCTGTGGGACTAGTTACCGGACAAAGTTTTTACGGAAGAATAAATAAATAACTAGACAAAATTCCCGGGAAATTTTGAAGTGCCACGGACTACTGCCGGATGATCGCGGGGCTTATTTGCACCCATGAAGGTCAAGGACTCGATACAGATTCCAATGACACCACCCATGACTCTCTATGTCAAACCATTCAAAAGTTATTACAGAAAATATAGAACCGCTAACTGAACCGCTAACGGGATCGCTAACGGGATCGCTAACGGGACCGCTAACGGGACCGCTAACGGGACCGCTAACCGAGCCGCTAACGGGATCGCTAACCGAGCCGCTAACAACCGCTAACGGAACCGCTAACGGGACCGCTAACGGGACCGCTAACGGAACCGCTAACGGGAACGCTAACGGGATCGCTAACGGGACCGCTAACGGGATCGCTAACGGGATCGCTAACGGGATCGCTAACGGGACCGCTAACCGAGCCGCTAATGGGATCGCTAACGGGACCGCTAACAACCGCTAACAGAACCGCTAACGGGACCGCTAATAGAACCGCTAACAGAACCGCTAACGGGATCGCTAACAACCGCTAGCGGAACCGCTAACGGGACCGCTAATGGGATTGCTAACGGGACCGCTAACGGGGTCGCTAACTGGACCGCTAACGGGATCGCTAATTGGACTGCTAACGGTACCGCTAACGGGATCGCTAACGGAATCGCTAACTGAACCGCTAACGGGACCGCTAACCGAGCCGCTAACGGGATTGCTAACCGAGCCGCTAATGGGATCGCTAACGGGACCGCTAACAACCGCTAACAGAACCGCTAACGGGACCGCTAATAGAACCGCTAACAGAACCGCTAACGGGATCGCTAACAACCGCTAGCGGAACCGCTAACGGGACCGCTAATGGGATTGCTAACGGGACCGCTAACGGGGTCGCTAACTGGACCGCTAACGGGATCGCTAATTGGACTGCTAACGGTACCGCTAACGGGATCGCTAACGGAATCGCTAACTGAACCGCTAACGGGACCGCTAACCGAGCCGCTAACGGGATTGCTAACCAAGCCGCTAATGGGATCGCTAACGGGACCGCTAACAACCGCTAACGGAACCGCTAACAGGACCGCTAACAGAACCGCTAACAGAACCGCTAACGGGACCGCTAACGGGATCGCTAACAACCGCTAGCGGAACCGCTAACGGGACCGCTAACGGGGTCGCTAACTGGACCGCTAACGGGATCGCTAACTGGACCGCTAACGGGACCGCTAACGGGATCGCTAACGGAATCGCTAACTGAACCGCTAACGGGACCGCTAACGGGATCGCTAACAACCGCTAGCTGAACCGCTAACGGGACCGCTAACGGGGTCGCTAACTGGACCGCTAACGGGATCGCTAACTGGACCGCTAACGGGACCGCTAACGGGACCGCTAACGGGATCGCTAACGGAATCGCTAACTGAACCGCTAACGGGACCGCTAACCGAGCCGCTAACGGGATCGCTAACCAAGCCGCTAACGGGATCGCTAATGGGATCGCTAACAACCGCTAACGGGACCGCTAACGGGATTGCTAACGGGACCGCTAACGGGGTCGCTAACTGGACCGCTAACGGGATCGCTAACTGGACCGCTAACGGGATCGCTAACAGGACCGCTAACAGAACCGCTAACGGGACCGCTAACACCAATAACACTACCATCCCATAATAAACACCTACCATCCCATAATAACACTAACATCCCATAATAACACTAACATCCTATAAAAACACCTGCCATCCCATAATAACACTAACATCCTATAAAAACACCTGCCATCCCATAATAACACTAACATCCTATAAAAACACCTGACATCCCATAATAACACTAACATCCTATAAAAACACCTGTCATCCCATAATAACACTAACATCCTATAAAAACACCTGACATCCCATAATAACACTAACATCCTATAAAAACACCTGACATCCCATAATAACACCTATCGTGTGTGTGTGTGTGTGTGTGTGTGTGTGTGTGTGTGTGTGTGTGTGTGTGTGTGTGTTCATCTAAGGTTAAAAGGTCAGGGTTCAGATTTCTCCATTTTCCAGGTTATACTATGAAGTCTGTACTGAGTGAGTCATGTGACCAGTTCTGGGTCAGTCTAATCAGTCAACAGCTGAGCTCTGGTTGCTAGGGGCAACAAGAACCTGATACAGAGGGAGCGGGAATGACTCAGCTGGATTTTTGGTTGTGACAAACCTGAAATCACTCCACTTTGCGCTCAAACCGTAGCTCTTAGCAGAAAAACGAAAACATTTTGAGAAACAGAGAACCTACCAGATTATCTAAATGTTATTTTCATACAGATATTCCTTAAAATGTGTTAGTAACGGCAATTCGAAAACAAAAATGAGATTTTTTTTAAGAAAACTTCATTTAACATGGGAGTCAATGAAGAGAGAGACAGGAACTGGCGTGTCTGTTGGCTCCCCCGTTAAAATTTTGTGCACACCACGCCTGTCAAAGTCACATTTTATAAATCACAACACCTATGTCTATATTCTGACCAAAAATTATCTGTCTACCTTTTACGGTTTGGCCGTGACCTCGAGTTACAAATAAGAAATCATGTTTTTTTTTCAGTGTAACTACACTCTAGCAAACTGACTCCCGTGCTCTAGATTTGAAAAAAAGTGATTTCCAGTCCTCGCTTGAGGGCTCATATCTTGAAAAGTGTACATTTTAGGAAAAAACTGTTTCGGGTTTGGAGAGAGAAGAGACGTTTTCCTCCGTTTTGAAGTTTGAATGACGTTTCTACGTGCAAGTATGAGAAAGATACGTGACTCAGAAAAAAGGTGAATTTTGTCTTTTTTCTCGACATTTTCCCATCCGCTTTGAATGGCGCCATAGGAATACATAGGGAAAATGAGCTCCCCATTAGTTTGGAAATTTGGAAATGTTTTTGCACTTCGTGCAAAAACTATTCGTGCCATCGTTCTGAAAATCCACAGGACTGTAGTTAAATTCAGGGCCTACAACTTTCTAAATCGGTTCATAATTTTTCGAGTAACGGTGTGCGAGTGGTGAGGCCCCAAAGTTCACGCAATGCGTTCCGGATGGGGCAAAAAGCGCACGTTTGTGCACGTTGCGCAAAAACGTGCACGCCAATCGCTAATAAAAGTCATACCCATCGATTCCCGATTAAGGCGCACGTTTCTACGTTTTTACTTTTCGCGTTTTCTCAAAGCTGTAGGAGGAGTAGCCGGACAAAGTTTTTACGGAAGAATATATAATAAATAAGCCTGAGCAATAGTAAGAGTGCCTCGTGCTGCGCACGAGGCACTCCTCCTCCATTGAGCTTGCGCAGCTCAATGGAGGAGGCGTGCCACGTGGCGCAGCCGTGGCACTAATAAATAAGCCTGAGCAATAGTATGAGTGCCTCGTGCTGCGCACGAGGCACTCCTCCTCCATTGAGCTTGCGCAGCTCAATGGAGGAGGCGTGCCACGTGGCGCAGCCGTGGCACTAATAATAAGCCTGAGCAATAGTATGAGTGCCTCGTGCTGCGCACGAGGCACTCCTCCTCCATTGAGCTTGCGCAGCTCAATGGAGGAGGCGTGCCACGTGGCGCAGCCGTGGCACTAACTAGACAAAATTCCCGGGAAATTTTGAAGTGCCACGGACTACTGCCGGATGATCGCGGGATGCAACCATGAAGGTCAAGGACTCGATACTTGGTCATTTGACACCACCCATGACTCTCTATGTCAAACAATTCAAAAGATATTGGACTATAACGTATCGGCCAATCAGAAGAAGGGGCGTGGCTAATTTGCACCAATGAGGGTCAGGGACTCGATACTTAGTCATTTGACACCACCCATGTCTCTGTATGTCAAACCATTCAAAAGATATTGGACTATAACGTATCGGCCAATCAGAAGAAGGGGCGTGGCTAATTTGCACCAATGAGGGTCAGGGACTCCATACTTGGTCATTTGACACCACCCATGTCTCTGTATGTCAAACCATTCAAAAGATATTGGACTATAACGTATCGGCCAATCAGAAGAAGGGGCGTGGCTAATTTGCACCAATGAGGGTCAGGGACTCCATACTTAGTCATTTGACACCACCCATGTCTCTGTATGTCAAACCATTCAAAAGATATTGGACTTTAACGTATCAGCCAATCAGAAGAAGGGGCGGGGCTTATTTGCACCAATGAGGGTCAGGGACTCGATACTTAGTCATTTGACACCACCCATGTCTCTGTATGTCAAACCATTCAAAAGATATTGGACTTTAACGTATCAGCCAATCAGAAGAAGGGGCGTGGCTAATTTGCACCAATGAGGGTCAGGGACTCGATACTTAGTCATTTGACACCACCCATGTCTCTGTATGTCAAACCATTCAAAAGATATTGGACTATAACGTATCGGCCAATCAGAAGAAGGGGCGTGGCTAATTTGCACCAATGAGGGTCAGGGACTCGATACTTAGTCATTTGACACCACCCATGTTTCTGTATGTCAAACCATTCAAAAGATATTGGACTATAACGTATCGGCCAATCAGAAGAAGGGGCGGGGCTAATTTGCACCAATGAAGGTCAGGGACTCGATAATTAGTCATTTGACACCACCCATTACTCTGTATGTCAAACCATTCAAAAGATATTGGACTATAACGTATCGGCCAATCAGAAGAAGGGGCGGGGCTAATTTGTATATATAATATACAAATGTAAATATTTATATGTATAATAATAATAATATACATATATATCCAATGAACCTGTTCCCAGCAGGACTGGGGATCATGTAAGGTCAAAAGGTCAGGGTTCAGATTCCTCCATTTTCCAGGTTATATTACATGAAGTCTGTAATGACTGTGTCATGTGACCAGGTCTGGGTCAGTCTAATCAGCACAGCTGTGCTCTGGTTGTTAGGGGCAACAAGAAGCTGATACAGAGGGAGCGGGAATGACAGCTAGATTTTCGGTTGTGACAAACCTCAAATCACTCCACTTTGCGGTCAAACCGTAGCTCTTAGCAGAAATATGAAAACATCGTGAGAGACGGAGAACCCAGAACATTCTGTCAATCTTATTTTCATTCAGATATTCCTTAAAATGTGTTAGTAACGGCAATTCGAAAACAAAAATGAGATTTTTTTTAAGAAAATGTTTTTTAACATGGGAGTCAATGAACAGCGAGACAGGAATTGGCGCGTCTGTTGGGCCCCCCGTTAAAATTTTGTGCACACCACGCCTGTCAAAGTCACATTTTATAAATCACAACACCTATGTCTATATTCTGACCAAAAATGATCTGTCTACCTTTTACGGTTTGGCCGTGACCTCGAGTTACAAATAAGAAATCATGTTTTTTTTTCAGTGTAACTACACTCTAGCAAACTGACTCCCGTGCTCTAGATTTGAAAAAAAGTGATTTCCAGTCCTCGCTTGAGGGCTCATATCTTGAAAAGTGTACATTTTAGGAAAAAACAGTCCGGGGTTTGGAGAGAGAAGAGAAGTTTTCCTCCGTTTTGATGTTTGAATGACGTTTCTACGTGCAAGTATGAGAAAGATACGTGACTCGGAAAAAAGGTGAATTTTGTCTTTTTTTCTCAACATTTTCCCATCCGCTTATAATGGCGCCATTGAAATGCATGGGAAAATCTTCCCCATTAGTTTGGAAATTTGGAAATGTTTTTGCACTTCGTGCAAAAACTATTCGTGCCATCGTTCTGAAAATCCACAGGACTGTAGTTAAATTCAGGGCCTACAACTTTCTAAATCGGTTCAGAATTTTTCGAGTAACGGTGTGCGAGTGGTGAGGCCCCAAAGTTCACGCAATGCGTTCCGGATGGGGCAAAAAGCGCACGTTTGTGCACGTTGCGCAAAAACGTGCACGCCAATCGCTAATAAAAGTCATACCCATCGATTCCCGATTAAGGCGCACGTTTCTACGTTTTTACTTTTCGCGTTTTCTCAAAGCTGTAGGAGGAGTAGCCGGACAAAGTTTTTACGGAAGAATATATAATAACTAGACAAAATTCCCGGGAAATTTTGAAGTGCCACGGACTACTGCCGGATGATCGCGGGGCTTATTTGCACCCATGAAGGTCAAGGACTCGATACAGATTCCAATGACACCACCCATGACTCTCTATGTCAAACCATTCAAAAGTTATTACAGAAAATATAGAACCGCTGACTGAACCGCTAACGGGATCGCTAACGGGATCGCTAACGGGACCGCTAACGGGACCGCTAACCGAGCCGCTAACGGGATCGCTAACCGAGCCGCTAACAACCGCTAACGGAACCGCTAACGGGACCGCTAACGGGACCGCTAACGGAACCGCTAACGGGACCGCTAACGGGACCGCTAACGGGACCGCTAACGGGACCGCTAACGGGATCGCTAACGGGATCGCTAACGGGATCGCTAACGGGATCGCTAACGGGACCGCTAACCGAGCCGCTAATGGGATCGCTAACGGGACCGCTAACAACCGCTAACAGAACCGCTAACAGAACCGCTAACGGGATCGCTAACAACCGCTAGCGGAACCGCTAACGGAATCGCTAACTGAACCGCTAACGGGACCGCTAACCGAGCCGCTAACGGGATTGCTAACCGAGCCGCTAATGGGATCGCTAACGGGACCGCTAACAACCGCTAACGGAACCGCTAACAGGACCGCTAACAGAACCGCTAACAGAACCGCTAACGGGACCGCTAACAACCGCTAGCGGAACCGCTAACGGGACCGCTAACGGGGTCGCTAACTGGACCGCTAACGGGGTCGCTAACTGGACCGCTAACGGGACCGCTAACGGGATCGCTAACGGAATCGCTAACTGAACCGCTAACGGGACCGCTAACGGGATCGCTAACAACCGCTAGCGGAACCGCTAACGGGACCGCTAACGGGGTCGCTAACTGGACCGCTAACGGGACCGCTAACGGGATCGCTAACGGAATCGCTAACTGAACCGCTAACGGGACCGCTAACCGAGCCGCTAACGGGATCGCTAACCAAGCCGCTAACGGGATCGCTAACGGGATCGCTAACAACCGCTAACGGGACCGCTAACGGGATTGCTAACGGGACCGCTAACGGGGTCGCTAACTGGACCGCTAACGGGATCGCTAACTGGACCGCTAACGGGACCGCTAACGGGATCGCTAACAGGACCGCTAACAGAACCGCTAACGGGACCGCTAACACCAATAACACTACCATCCCATAATAAACACCTACCATCCCATAATAACACTAACATCCTATAAAAACACCTGCCATCCCATAATAACACTAACATCCTATAAAAACACCTGCCATCCCATAATAACACTAACATCCTATAAAAACACCTGACATCCCATAATAACACTAACATCCTATAAAAACACCTGTCATCCCATAATAACACTAACATCCTATAAAAACACCTGACATCCCATAATAACACTAACATCCTCCAAAAACACCTGACATCCCATAATAACACCTATCGTGTGTGTGTGTGTGTGTGTGTGTGTGTGTGTGTGTGTGTGTGTGTGTGTGTGTGTGTGTGTGTGTGTGTGTGTGTGTGTGTGTGTTCATCTAAGGTTAAAAGGTCAGGGTTCAGATTTCTCCATTTTCCAGGTTATACTATGAAGTCTGTACTGAGTGAGTCATGTGACCAGTTCTGGGTCAGTCTAATCAGTCAACAGCTGAGCTCTGGTTGCTAGGGGCAACAAGAACCTGATACAGAGGGAGCGGGAATGACTCAGCTGGATTTTTGGTTGTGACAAACCTGAAATCACTCCACTTTGCGCTCAAACCGTAGCTCTTAGCAGAAAAACGAAAACATTTTGAGAAACAGAGAACCTACCAGATTATCTAAATGTTATTTTCATACAGATATTCCTTAAAATGTGTTAGTAACGGCAATTTGAAAACAAAAATGAGATTTTTTTTAAGAAAACTTCATTTAACATGGGAGTCAATGAAGAGAGAGACAGGAACTGGCGTGTCTGTTGGCTCCCCCGTTAAAATTTTGTGCACACCACGCCTGTCAAAGTCACATTTTATAAATCACAACACCTATGTCTATATTCTGACCAAAAATTATCTGTCTACCTTTTACGGTTTGGCCGTGACCTCGAGTTACAAATAAGAAATCATGTTTTTTTTTCAGTGTAACTACACTCTAGCAAACTGACTCCCGTGCTCTAGATTTGAAAAAAAGTGATTTCCAGTCCTCGCTTGAGGGCTCATATCTTGAAAAGTGTACATTTTAGGAAAAAACTGTTTCGGGTTTGGAGAGAGAAGAGAAGTTTTCCTCCGTTTTGAAGTTTGAATGACGTTTCTACGTCCAAGTATGAGAAAGATACGTGACTCAGAAAAAAGGTGATTTTTGTCTTTTTTTCTCAACATTTTCCCATCCGCTTATAATGGCGCCATTGAAATGCATGGGAAAATCTTCCCCATTAGTTTGGAAATTTGGAAATGTTTTTGCACTTCGTGCAAAAACTATTCGTGCCATCGTTCTGAAAATCCACAGGACTGTAGTTAAATTCAGGGCCTACAACTTTCTAAATCGGTTCAGAATTTTTCGAGTAACGGTGTGCGAGTGGTGAGGCCCCAAACTTCACGCAATGCGTTCCGGATGGGGCAAAAAGCGCACGTTTGTGCACGTTGCGCAAAAACGTGCACGCCAATCGCTAATAAAAGTCATACCCATCGATTCCCGATTAAGGCGCACGTTTCTACGTTTTTACTTTTCGCGTTTTCTCAAAGCTGTAGGAGGAGTAGCCGGACAAAGTTTTTACGGAAGAATATATAAATAATAATAAGCCTGAGCAATAGTATGAGTGCCTCGTGCTGCGCACGAGGCACTCCTCCTCCATTGAGCTTGCGCAGCTCAATGGAGGAGGCGTGCCACGTGGCGCAGCCGTGGCACTAACTAGACAAAATTCCCGGGAAATTTTGAAGTGCCACGGACTACTGCCGGATGATCGCGGGATGCACCCATGAAGGTCAAGGACTCGATACTTAGTCATTTGACACCACCCATGACTCTCTATGTCAAACCATTCAAAAGATATTGGACTATAACGTATCGGCCAATCAGAAGAAGGGGCGGGGCTAATTTGCACCAATGAGGGTCAGGGACTCGATACTTAGTCATTTGACACCACCCATGTCTCTGTATGTCAAACCATTCAAAAGATATTGGACTTTAACGTATCAGCCAATCAGAAGAAGGGGCGTGGCTAATTTGCACCAATGAGGGTCAGGGACTCGATACTTAGTCATTTGACACCACCCATGTCTCTGTATGTCAAACCATTCAAAAGATATTAGACTATAACGTATCGGCCAATCAGAAGAAGGGGCGTGGCTAATTTGCACCAATGAGGGTCAGGGACTCCATACTTAGTCATTTGACACCACCCATGTCTCTGTATGTCAAACCATTCAAAAGATATTGGACTTTAACGTATCAGCCAATCAGAAGAAGGGGCGGGGCTAATTTGCACCAATGAGGGTCAGGGACTCGATACTTAGTCATTTGACACCACCCATGTCTCTGTATGTCAAACCATTCAAAAGATATTGGACTTTAACGTATCAGCCAATCAGAAGAAGGGGCGTGGCTAATTTGCACGAATGAGGGTCAGGGACTCGATACTTAGTCATTTGACACCACCCATTACTCTGTATGTCAAACCATTCAAAAGATATTGGACTTTAACGTATCGGCCAATCAGAAGAAGGGGCGGGGCTAATTTGTATATATAATATACAAATGTAAATATTTATAAGTATAATAATAATAATATACATATATATTCAATGAACCTGTTCCCAGCAGGACTGGGGATCATGTAAGGTCAAAAGGTCAGGGTTCAGATTTTTCCATTATCCAGGTTATATTACATGAAGTCTGTAATGACTGTGTCATGTGACCAGGTCTGGGTCAGTCTAATCAGCACAGCTGTGCTCTGGTTGTTAGGGGCAACAAGAAGCTGATACAGAGGGAGCGGGAATGACAGCTAGATTTTCGGTTGTGACAAACCTCAAATCACTCCACTTTGCGGTCAAACCGTAGCTCTTAGCAGAAATATGAAAACATCGTGAGAGACGGAGAACCCAGAACATTCTGTCAATCTTATTTTCATTCAGATATTCCTTAAAATGTGTTAGTAACGGCAATTCGAAAACAAAAATTAGATTTTTTTTAAGAAAATGTTTTTTAACATGGGAGTCAATGAACAGCGAGACAGGAATTGGCGCGTCTGTTGGGCCCCCCGTTAAAATTTTGTGCACACCACGCCTGTCAAAGTCACATTTTATAAATCACAACACCTATGTCTATATTCTGACCAAAAATGATCTGTCTACCTTTTACGGTTTGGCCGTGACCTCGAGTTACAAATAAGAAATCATGTTTTTTTTTCAGTGTAACTACACTCTAGCAAACTGACTCCCGTGCTCTAGATTTGAAAAAAAGTGATTTCCAGTCCTCGCTTGAGGGCTCATATCTTGAAAAGTGTACATTTTAGGAAAAAACAGTCCGGGGTTTGGAGAGAGAAGAGAAGTTTTCCTCCGTTTTGATGTTTGAATGACGTTTCTACGTGCAAGTATGAGAAAGATACGTGACTCGGAAAAAAGGTGAATTTTGTCTTTTTTTCTCAACATTTTCCCATCCGCTTATAATGGCGCCATTGAAATGCATGGGAAAATCTTCCCCATTAGTTTGGAAATTTGGAAATGTTTTTGCACTTCGTGCAAAAACTATTCGTGCCATCGTTCTGAAAATCCACAGGACTGTAGTTAAATTCAGGGCCTACAACTTTCTAAATCGGTTCAGAATTTTTCGAGTAACGGTGTGCGAGTGGTGAGGCCCCAAAGTTCACGCAATGCGTTCCGGATGGGGCAAAAAGCGCACGTTTGTGCACGTTGCGCAAAAACGTGCACGCCAATCGCTAATAAAAGTCATACCCATCGATTCCCGATTAAGGCGCACGTTTCTACGTTTTTACTTTTCGCGTTTTCTCAAAGCTGTAGGAGGAGTAGCCGGACAAAGTTTTTACGGAAGAATATATAATAACTAGACAAAATTCCCGGGAAATTTTGAAGTGCCACGGACTACTGCCGGATGATCGCGGGGCTTATTTGCACCCATGAAGGTCAAGGACTCGATACAGATTCCAATGACACCACCCATGACTCTCTATGTCAAACCATTCAAAAGTTATTACAGAAAATATAGAACCGCTAACTGAACCGCTAACGGGATCGCTAACGGGATCGCTAACGGGACCGCTAACGGGACCGCTAACCGAGCCGCTAACGGGATCGCTAACCGAGCCGCTAACAACCGCTAACGGAACCGCTAACGGGACCGCTAACGGAACCGCTAACGGGACCGCTAACGGGGTCGCTAACTGGACCGCTAACGGGATCGCTAACTGGACCGCTAACGGTACCGCTAACGGGATCGCTAACGGAATCGCTAACTGAACCGCTAACGGGACCGCTAACCGAGCCGCTAACGGGATTGCTAACCGAGCCGCTAATGGGATCGCTAACGGGACCGCTAACAACCGCTAACGGAACCGCTAACAGGACCGCTAACAGAACCGCTAACAGAACCGCTAACGGGACCGCTAACGGGATCGCTAACAACCGCTAGCAGAACCGCTTACGGGACCGCTAACGGGGTCGCTAACTGGACCGCTAACGGGATCGCTAACTGGACCGCTAACGGGACCGCTAACGGGATCGCTAACGGGACCGCTAACGGGACCGCTAACCGAGCCGCTAACGGGATCGCTAACCGAGCCGCTAACAACCGCTAACGGAACCGCTAACGGGACCGCTAACGGAACCGCTAACGGGACCGCTAACGGGGTCGCTAACTGGACCGCTAACGGGATCGCTAACTGGACCGCTAACGGTACCGCTAACGGGATCGCTAACGGAATCGCTAACTGAACCGCTAACGGGACCGCTAACCGAGCCGCTAACGGGATTGCTAACCGAGCCGCTAATGGGATCGCTAACGGGACCGCTAACAACCGCTAACGGAACCGCTAACAGGACCGCTAACAGAACCGCTAACAGAACCGCTAACGGGACCGCTAACGGGATCGCTAACAACCGCTATCAGAACCGCTTACGGGACCGCTAACGGGGTCGCTAACTGGACCGCTAACGGGATCGCTAACTGGACCGCTAACGGGACCGCTAACGGGATCGCTAACGGAATCGCTAACTGAACCGCTAACGGGACCGCTAACGGGATCGCTAACAACCGCTAGCGGAACCGCTAACGGGGTCGCTAACTGGACCGCTAACGGGATCGCTAACTGGACCGCTAACGGGACCGCTAATGGGACCGCTAACGGAATCGCTAACTGAACCGCTAACGGGACCGCTAACCGAGCCGCTAACGGGATCGCTAACCAAGCCGCTAACGGGGATCGCTAACGGGATCGCTAACAACCGCTAACGGGATTGCTAACGGGACCGCTAACGGGGTCGCTAACTGGACCGCTAACGGGATCGCTAACTGGACCGCTAACGGGACCGCTAACGGGATCGCTAACAGAACCGCTAACGGGACCGCTAACACCAATAACACTACCATCCCATAATAAACACCTACCATCCCATAATAACACTAACATCCTATAAAAACACCTGACATCCCATAATAACACTAATATCCTATAAAAACACCTGCCATCCCATAATAACACTAACATCCTATAAAAACACCTGACATCCCATAATAACACTAACATCCTATAAAAACACCTGACATCCCATAATAACACTAATATCCTATAAAAACACCTGCCATCCCATAATAACACCTATCGTGTGTGTGTGTGTGTGTGTGTGTGTGTGTGTGTGTGTGTGTGTGTGTGTGTGTGTGTGTGTGTGTGTGTGTGTGTGTTCATCTAAGGTTAAAAGGTCAGGGTTCAGATTTCTCCATTTTCCAGGTTATACTATGAATTCTGTACTGAGTGAGTCATGTGACCAGTTCTGGGTCAGTCTAATCAGTCAACAGCTGAGCTCTGGTTGCTAGGGGCAACAAGAACCTGATACAGAGGGAGCGGGAATGACTCAGCTGGATTTTCGGTTGTGACAAACCTGAAATCACTCCACTTTGCGCTCAAACCGTAGCTCTTAGCAGAAAAACGAAAACATTTTGAGAAACGGAGAACCTACCAGATTATCTTAATGTTATTTTCATACAGATATTCCTTAAAATGTGTTAGTAATGGCAATTCGAAAACAAAAATGAGATTTTTTTTAAGAAAACTTCATTTAACATGGGAGTCAATGAAGAGAGAGACAGGAATTGGCGCGTCTGTTGGCTCCCCCGTTAAAATTTTGTGCACACCACGCCTGTCAAAGTCACATTTTATGAATCACAACACCTATGTCAATATTCTGACCAAAAATTATCTGTCTACCTTTTACGGTTTGGCCGTGAGCTCGAGTTACAAATAAGAAATCATGTTTTTTTTTCAGTGTAACTACACTCTAGCAAACTGACTCCCGTGCTCTAGATTTGAAAAAAAGTGATTTCCAGACCTCGCTTGAGGGCTCATATCTTGAAAAGTGTACATTTTAGGAAAAAACAGTCCGGGGTTTAGAGAGAGAAGAGAAGTTTTCCTCCGTTTTGAAGTTTGAATGACGTTTCTACGTGCAAGTATGAGAAAGATACGTGACTCGGAAAAAAGGTGAATTTTGTCTTTTTTTTCTCAACATTTTCCCATCCGCTTATAATGGCGCCATTGAAATGCATGGGAAAATCTTCCCCATTAGTTTGGAAATTTGGAAATGTTTTTGCACTTCGTGCAAAAACTATTCGTGCCATCGTTCTGAAAATCCACAGGACTGTAGTTAAATTCAGGGCCTACAACTTTCTAAATCGGTTCATAATTTTTCGAGTAACGGTGTGCGAGTGGTGAGGCCCCAAAGTTCACGCAATGCGTTCCGGATGGGGCAAAAAGCGCACGTTTGTGCACGTTGCGCAAAAACGTGCACGCCAATCGCTAATAAAAGTCATACCCATCGATTCCCGATTAAGGCGCACGTTTCTACGTTTTTACTTTTCGCGTTTTCTCAAAGCTGTAGGAGGAGTAGCCGGACAAAGTTTTTACGGAAGAATATATAAATAATAATAAGCCTGAGCAATAGTATGAGTGCCTCGTGCTGCGCACGAGGCACTCCTCCTCCATTGAGCTTGCGCAGCTCAATGGAGGAGGCGTGCCACGTGGCGCAGCCGTGGCACTAACTAGACCAAAATTCCCGGGAAATTTTGAAGTGCCACGGACTACTGCCGGATGATCGCGATTTGGCAGCTACCCTGGGGGACTCCACAGTCCAATGACTTACTATGCGATAAGGCACCTTTTAAAATAAACTTTTTGTGACCTTTCAGACAGATAGCTCTTAAACCATTGAATTGCAGAAAAATTAAAACCATAATTAATGAGTTTAGAAATTAAAATGTCATGCTCAATCACATCAAAGGCAGCACTGAAGTCAAGCAATGCTGTTCCCACAAGCATCGAGTCATCAATTGATGTTAACCAGTTATTGGACATCTGTGTCATTGCAGTGCAGTTGGAGTGGCCAGACCTATAAGCATGTTGGAACATTGTTGTTAAATCATTGTAAGAAAAGTAATCTTGTACTTGCTTGAATACTATCATCTCCAATAATTTACTGAGAACAGGTAAAATACTTATAGGCCTACTATTTGGACCGCAGAAAGTTGATTTTGTATATTTGGGTAAAGGAATGATCTAACCCTCCTTCCAAAGTTTAGGACACACACCACTAATCAGACACCTGTTGAACATGTGACAGAGAAGCTTCGAAATTACCGCAGCAGATGATCTCAATAGCCTATTGTCCAAGTTGTCCATTCCAGCAGACCCACCAACAGTCAAAGATTTCAGCAGCAATTCCACCCGCAAAACACTGACCAGATGACATTCAAAATGACATAACTTGTTTTTCATAATTAATTTTTTTATCAGCTCATCTGAGTTAGTATCAACAGTACAATGCATTTTCTCTCTGAGTTTAGAACCCTTGTTAACAAAATAATCCTTGAAATAATTTGCAATCTGAGTTGGCTTATTTAAATAAACTCCATTCAGTTCAACAAAAGAGGTACAGGTAGATTTTTTCCCCATAATTTCATTAAGTACATTCCATAATTTCTTACTGTCCGTACCGCTGTCAGAAATTCTTTTCTGATAGTCTTTTTGACTCTGTTCACTTTGGTCACATGATGCCTTTGTATACAATAAAGTTTTCTGTCCACAAGAGAACCCGAGAGAACAGCAACCTTCTTAGTCCTTTGAGCCATTAAACTCTTTAATTCAGAATCAATCCAAGGAGCACTTTTGGCTTTAACTGTAAACTTTTTTAACTGAGCATGACTGTTAACAACTCTCAATAGCACATACTTCATATTAATGTTATCCAGCTCAGTGAGAAAATTATCCTCATTGAATATCTTATAAGTTCTTTTTACCATAATATTGGGACAGGCTTTAGGACGCTTTTTTCTCCTGGAGACAGCCACACAGTTATGGTCACTAAACTGGTACAAAAACAGGTGTGGAGCACATATCAGGGGTATTAGTGAAAATATGATGGATACATTTTGATGTTGGAGATCTAGCAGTGTTAATAGAAATTCTTGTAGGTTGATAAATTAATTGGGATAAACCACACATATCAGTCATATATTTAAGCTTGTTCTTGAGAGCACACTCATCAGATAGCCAATCAATGTTCAGATCACCCATCCAGTACATCTCTCCGTTTTCTTCAGTCACTTTATCTAGCATATTACATAATGCATTTAAATATTCTATCCTGACACTAGGTGGCCTGTAACAACATCCAACAAGTATTGGTTTTAAATAGGGGAGATGTACCTGCAGCCATAACATTTCAACATCATCAACCATCAAGTCATGTCTCAATTTAACAGGATAATGGTCATGTATTAGAATGGCCACACCTCCAAACCTATTTCTATCATGTCTATAAATTGAATAGCCACTTATAGAAACTTCTGAATTGTTTATAAAACTGTCCAGGAGGTTTCAGAAATTGCAAGAATATCTATATTGTTCAATTGCAAAAATAAAGAAAGGTCTTGGATTTTATTCCTCAAACTACATGTTAATATGTGCAAGGACTAAGCCTGTAGGTAGTTTGTTTATACCAGTCATCTTATCACATACCTCAAGTTGTTAAATCATCATCACATTCATCAGACATATTGATCCAGCTCTGAAAGTTCATGGATAAGCAGTGTATTTGCAACCTCTGGGTTTCCATTAAGCTTAATGTAGATCTTACAGGTGGCAGTCCAGGTGGCTTGTATTTTGTTATCCTTCCTCAGAACACGTGCTTGGCGGGCAATGTAGGCGTTTCTCCTCGTCAGGTGATCATTTAGATATACACTAGAGCACTTCAGCTTCCGGCCTTGCTTCAGGACATCCACCTTTCGTTTTCTGAGGATTGTGTGTGTGTTTCCCTGAAGAGTTCATGCACACCTATGGGTGTGTGTGTGTGTGTGTGTGTGTGTGTGTGTGTGTGTGTGTCAGAGAGAGTAGAGCTAGTGAGTGTGTGTCTGTGTTTGAGTGACTGAATGAGTGAGTCTATGCATGTACTCTGCATGTAGAGTAAAAACTGTGGGAGTATGATGATAATGTATGGAAGAAAGTGGAAAAATCTTGAAGGCTTGGAGCTTGAAGTGAGCGATGACATCATTGCACATGTGCGTGTGTCTGTATCCATTTGCCCAGATGATAATCATATGGTCAAACAACAGTTAATCCAATACATTTAGAAATTAAATGATATAATAATCATCAATAACACCTCTATTATATGGAACACCAGGACAAAACCAGTACTGTACAAACATGTTGTTTATTAAATGTCAAATATTCAACAAAGTAAACAACTCTGATTCAAGTAAATTGTTCTGCATAACATTTTACATATGTCTTTAAGTAGTATATGGTTTTACACAATATTAATCTTGAAGTGAATTAAGCTTAAGATAATATTTCAAAAATATAAAAATTATGCAAGAATGAAATTACAGATGCATTCAAAATTGTATGGGTGCAGACAAGATCATTGTGCTAATAATACAATTGTAATTTAGATCATCAAAAGGTAAGTAATAATCATGTGGACAACATTCATTAAGAACATAAAGATAAAACAATATAATGCAGTTAAGTGTATGATCATAAAAACATGTCAAGAATTAAATTTTGAGAGAATTGAAGCCTTACAATGCAGAACAAAAGAATAGAGAAGTCTGGGTCAATCTACCATGATTTGTCAGACCAAGAGCCTCTCATTAAAATATCAAAAACTGAACTGTTATTGTGACAATTAAAGTTGCAAATATGGACAATAGACTTCCATTCACAACAGATGTGAGGACAAAATAAGTCCTGAGTCCTTTACAAGGATTGAGACTCACAGAGGTCAAAGGTCCACATCAAAACCAGTGAGGATCCCTCTGTCTGATGGGCATTCATGTGGCAGCAGAATGTCTTTGGACAGTGCAGAGCAGTGGTCATCTTCCTCTTTCCTGAATACACAAAAGCAGAGATATCAGCACAACATACATCATAGTTATTTCTGAATTTAAATTCAGTATACAAATTAGCCTTACAATTGCTCACACACCAGGACAATAGAAAATCTTACGTCTGTGTGGTTGCTGCATCAATAGAGTTGTCTCCAGAGCTGCTGTTGTCACTTGGTCTGCTACCTGGATCTGTTGTAGCCCTGATTTGGAAACAAAGAAATAATCAATAAGTTGTAGTTTTCAAAGCAAGTGAATCATCAAGAAGAAAGCTGCATACATTGGCAGAGCATCTGGCTGATGAGCACCTGCCTGAGACACATTGAACTGCTGCTGTGGCCCCTTGGACACATGTTGGACCGTCTAGGAAGTCTCGCTGATGCAGCAGAGTGCTGCTACATTGCTGCAGCTCTTCCCATGACCAACCGCAGGTCATCCATGGCTCTACTGGCTCCTGCTGCTCCTGGACCCTTCCTGTAGCCAGCCCAGGTATGCCTGATCCTGGCTGTACACCAAAGGAGAATGAAAACAACTTTATACATGTGTGTTGAAAAGTTTTTTTAACATAAGATTAAAAAACTTCAAAGAAATGTGAGCATTGAAAAGTCAAATCAAACTAACATCTAACAGTATACTCACCTCTGTCTGTAAGTGCACCTTGCCTGCATCCTCAGTGGCTCTGTAAGTACAACTGACAATATTACACCTGCAGGGGGACTATTCACCCATAGCTGGGACAGCGGTTGACAGGCACCAGGGTTTATCCACACAGTGGTGGCCCTGACGCCGTGTCTCTGGGGCCCGCTGCTGCTCCGAGATCCCCTGCAGTTTAGCCTGGGACCGTGAGGTACCCAGTTTCCGTGTGTGGCCCCGGGGAGGCACTGCAGGAGTCTTGGTAGTGGAGAGGCTTTGTACTGGCAGGAGGAAGCTAACTAAGTCAACTTCTTTTTTTCACCCTCCATTCAGAAGGCTAGCCAGCGGCAGAAGCAGTGAGCAGAGAGCAGCACAATGCAGCAACATGCACTAGCTCCAAGCACCACACTACTGCACTAGACGCTTCACACATACCCTGTGTTAGCACACAGCAGTGTGTGCTAACACACACACACAGACGCACACACACGCGCACACACACACACACACACACACACGCGCGCAGACAGACGCACACGCAGACAAACACAGATGACAGACATACACAAAAACAGATAAACAGAGAGGGGGTGCTAGAGAGGGAAAGGTGGGGAAGGAAGAGAGAAGGGGAGGGAATGACAAGGATGTGGATGAAAATACTTACCGTATACCTACCGAATACCTACCATTTCATCTGGGCTGGGCACCTTTTCCGAATTAAACAACATACCTACAAGGGCTCTTTTCCACAATAAAAGACCACAAGAGGAAACCTTTCTCAACCCAAAACCACCATGAGTTGGACCCCAGGCCATATTCACCATAAGCATCCAGATACCAAAAGAAAATAACACAATGAACCACAAGAACTACCCTAACAACAACTACCCTAACAACAACAACAGGCCATCTTGCTCAACCCCAACCACCATCAACAACAAGCTGTGAACTCTGCCAAAGAGTACTTCACAGATGACTTGGATCCGAGGCCACATTCCCCACAGGCATCCAGACACAACACCACTAAAGCAAAACCACTTCACTCAGAAGACAAGCCTCCCGCTTCTGGCGAAGTCAAAACACAGTACACCGGATCGTGATAACTGTGATACGATTGCAGCACACCTGATTGAAGGCAACATTGTGGTTGCGATATGTAAATATGATCAATCAGTGTCCGCTTTTCGGTCGTTGCAGCGGAAACAAGCTGGCTATAGCCTCTGGACCGAAACAACTCCCATATGGCTTTCTTCCCTTTGGAGAGCAAGTCTTCATTGAAGTCTCCACAAACCACTACAGGCTGGCAACCCATCATCTCTAAAGTGTCCAAGAGGCTTTGCATGTTTGCAAGAAACACGTCAAGTTGGATATTTGGTGGTCTGTACACAGTGGCTATCAATGCTCTGACAGGACCCTCAACCTTGACGACGGCGAATTCAAGGTCGGGCACATTTTGAATGTACCGTCGGGCCTCTGCTTGTAGACAGCTCCTGTAGTACACTGCAACTCCACCTCCATCTTTCATAGCCATATCCGCTCTGTTAGAATATGAGACATTTCTGTTGCGCGCAAACATCTCATATCCCTCCAGCTGGAAGTCTGGAGAAACAAATGATCCCGACAGATGGGATTCGGTGATGCACAGGACATCAGCAAGTCTGAATTCATGGTGGGACCTGATGTCCTCCATGTGCGACGGAAGTCCTTGACAATTGTGATGGACTATTGTCAAAGTTGGACCAGTGTGGTCTGCGGTCTTGACAAAGTGCAAAAGCGGTCTTGCACTCTCGAATGAGGCGTGACTCATAGTCTCCATTGATGTGGTGATTTTAGGATTCGCATAGATCTTCTTTTCTTCAAAGTCTCTGATCCATAGTCCTTGAAGTGAGGTCGTCCGGCTCAGGGCGACATAGGCCATTCCGGGTTCAAAAATGTGCTTCAAGGACACCACAGCAGACTGCACAGTCATGCCTTGCACTTTATGAGCTGTACAGCCGAAGGCCAGCTTCATCGGGAACTGCCGTCGAACCATCCCCCTTATGCTCGTGCTTTCCTCGAACCTTTCCACGTACACCAAGTTATCCTCCGCCCCTTGAATCTTCTTGCGGAATTTCTGGCCTGCCGTGGGATTATCCAATTCGAGTCCAATGAGCTTGACCACAGTCAGTCCGTCTTCGGTGGTGGTGACAATGTTGGCAATTGTTCCAAAAGTGCCATTTACAATCCCGTCCTCAATATCGAGATTCCTGATCACCATGACTCGTGCTCCTTGAGCCGCTTGCAGGTTGTCAGGTAAATCCCTTTTATTGCCTTTAAAGGAATCATACGCAGGTTTCATTTCTCCAGTTCGCAGATCTTTTCTAAAGTCTTGCGCTGGAATCTCTACAACTTGCAACTTTAAGGCAGTTAAAATTGCAGCGTTGTGCTCGTCAACCTCTTTGTTGGTGGCAAAGATATGAAGGGCGTCTGTCGGACAATCTCCGGCCTCCACAACGGCCTGAGCGAGCAGAGCTTCGTCATCCGCGCTGAGCGGATCCTCCTTATTCCTGGTTCTAATCCTGTTCAAGAGCTCGGCAAAAGTGCGATCATCTTTCTGCCGCATTATCTCTGTCAGATTGACCAGCTTGAAATCTTGCCAGAGGTCGAGCACATCATCCTCAAAAACGCATAGCGGTTTGCCTTTACCAAGGGGCGGCAGTTGGTAAAAGTCGCCAACTGCAAGGACAGACATCCCTCCAAATGGTCTCCTGTTTCCTCTGATCTGCTGAAATCTCCAGTGGACATAGGAAAACAGATCCTTAGAGACCATGGATATCTCATCAATAATCAAGATCTCCGCATTGGACAGTGTTACCCTCACTTCGTCCAGTGTGTTTCCGAGACCTTGATACGGAGGTTTCAGGCTTCTCGGCAGCTTCAGCAGTGAGTGCAGTGTTTTGCCAGAGATATTGAAAGCGGCGGTGCCAGTAAACGCCGCCAACAGCACTGAAGGCTTAGACATGTCACCTTCATTGCGAAACCTGGGAAGTTGGCGCAGAATCTTGGTGGCCTCCTGATAAACACACTTGATCACATGGGACTTGCCACAACCGGCTCCCCCAGAGATGAAGTAAAAAAAGGGTTCAGGATCCTGACCCCAGACGCGTTTCAAACACCATTCGCGTATGGCGTAGAAGGCGGACGCCTGCATCTCATTGAGGCTTCGAAACATGTTCCTCACAAAGTCGGGGCTCAATTCCGGCGCCTGGATTGCTGGCATGGCTCCACTGCTCTCACCTTGAAGCTGAAAATCTGGAAGCTGCTCCTGTTCCTCCTCGCCAGGGTTTATGGCTTCTCGCTGAGCGACACACTCTAAACGATCCACCTCAACCTCTGGTGCAAAACTATTCCACGCGTTGCGGACGGGTCCCTCCTTTCGAAACCGTTCGAGGGCTTTGTCGATTTTCTTACCCTCTCCTTCGTAGCGCTTTCTATTGAAGTTGACGTACTTTTTCACAGGCAATCGGCCCGGACGCCGACCACTTTTATAAAACGCTTCGTAGGTCGGGTAGCGTTCCGGCTTCAGATCAGCATCCTCTCTGTGTGGCCAGTACAGTTTTAGGACCCGTCTGTAATACTTTTCCGGATGTTTCTTCTCTGAGAAACGAGTAAACCGGATGACGGCAGGTTTTCCCGAAGTCCTCTTCTGGATAAACCCGTGGTCGTTCTGGAGGGGAATGGCAGTAGCCGATTGACGTTGCTGACCGTAGAGGACCCTGTAATTGGATGTGAAGTCAGCCAGACACATGTCTCGAAACTCGCCTGTATCAGGCCTCTGCATGTATTTTTCCGGCAATCCTGCCATCCAAACGTCCTCTTCATCTGCGGCCATGTTCTGCAGCCTGCTCATCGGAAGACTCATTCTCATACCGTCGTCCTCCGTCTGTATAAAAATTACAGAACGCGAGCACTTTTTCAGCGGTAGGCTGCATACCCGTGCCACAGACTCCTGAGCGCTAACCTCTCGGTGTTTAGCATACGCCTGCATAATCTGCTTCATCTCATCCTGTTTATTAACGCCAGATTTCCGTACATCACGGATGACAGAGTCAAGGAATTCAGTCATCTCGTGCTCTGGCTTGGAGACGTACGACATCATATACATGATGCAACTGAAATCGTCAATGACATACTGGATGTCCATGTTGGCGTTCCATGCTCGCAACAGGTCAGGGTTGTATCCATTCACCCAGCAGTCCTTGGGGTCACGCTTATTGTAGACCACCATTCCACTGGTGAGGGATCTGACACTGTGCGAGTACTCTTCAGGATGCAAGTCACATTTTTGCAACAACTCTGCCAAGTCCTTGAAAGAGGCATTTGGGTCCATTAGAAGATCTCTCACCGGCTTCAGCTTTTCCTTAGCCATCTGTTGCTGCTTTGAGAGGAATTTTTTGCTCTTCTTGGACTTCTTCTGACTCTTCTTGGAATCCTTGGACTTTTCCCCACATTTTTTATGCCCGCCAACATCGTTTTGTCCACAGTCTTGGTCTTTCTGGGCATCGTCTTTCTTGACATCTTCATCATCACCATCATCAACAGCCCCCCAAGGTGTGCAGCCAATGATCGTTTGATCCATGGGCAGTTTTGGAAAACCAAATCTGCACGATACATTGCCTTTCCTGCATGTTTTGGAGTGGTTGCGGCTGTGAACCTGAACCTCAGACACTATTTTGTGGAGCTCGGGGTCCGTGTCCACATCAGGCATCCGACAGCATATATAGCGGTCAATGAATTTGATGACATCCTTGCAGCACTCAGGATCCTCAATCTCTGGTGCATCTTTGATCCACACCAGCATATGGATATGCGGACTACCTCTAGCTTGAAATTCCACCCGATAAAAGTAGTCCTCCACTGGACCGATGGGCTGTGCAGGTGACAGGAGCAGATCTCTCATGAGCGCATCCACTCGCTTCTCAAACAAGCGCATCACCGTCACAGGGTTACTGCGGAGAATCTCACACTTCTCATTCCAGTCCAGCTCTGAGAAGTCCCCTTGCTCACCTTGTTGAGCTTTGATAATGTCAATAACCTCCGGCCATCTCATTTCGGCGGCAGAAAACGTTAGGAAAAACGTTGGCTTGCCCAACTGTCTGACCATGGCGAAAAGATCTCGCAGCGTTTTCTCCCAATACGCTGGAGTGCCTCGGAGGGGTTGCATGAAACGGGTCGCATCCCTATTTTGGATGAGTTGTTCCAGCTCCTCTTTGTCCTGAATCATCTTATTGGAAATTGTCCTCCCATCTTTGGTGAATTTCTTCCCCTTGCGTGTTTGGATGGACATGCTGTTCCTAGCGATGTGCGTTTCCGTCACAAACTGGGAAAAGAACAGATAACTCTGGTCCCTCGCAAAGCGGGCATCCACAGAGAAGAGCCTTGAATTGAAGTACACACTTGGGGACAGATGGATTATTCTGCCCTCATCCAAGGTGTTCTCTCCGGTTGGGAACTGAACAGGAAAGGCCATGGCTTCAAGCTTAGGAATGGCAAAGAAACCGACAGGTTTGTTTCCTTGGGCAGGAGCAATGCTAAATATGCCATCCCCATATGACAGAACCTCCTGTGCTATGTCAAGAGGCTGCATGCACGTGTCCAAGGCCAGACCAGGCCTGAGGTCTTCCTTTTCCTTGTCGTCGTCCACCTCATTGGGCTGCTTTTCACCAGATGTGCCTGCAGCGGGTTCCATGTCTCCTTCCGGATGTCTGGGCTCCTTGAGCTGTGCAGCATCTGGGGCTTCCTGTGGAGCATCTCCCTCTTCGAGACTTTCAAATTCAGCACAGTCATCAATCTCAATGTTGCTGTATTCTGAATGAGTCTCTCGCAGTATCCTTAGCCCTGCTAGCACATTCTTCATGTTAACTGTGTAGAAGTGCTGATAGCCCTTGTACTTGATGTTGCGCTTCAACTTTACTTGCAACAGCTGGGCTTGGGCGCTGGGCCTCGGAAGAGCATTGACTGTGGTTTCCATCTCTGATGGTACACACACAACTGCTCCGTGTACTGCTCTTTGACGTCCTTTGGGCAAGGCAACTATCTTTGCAAACGGTAAGATCTTTGCAATCAATTGCCTTTCCAGCACGTTCAACTGTTCGAGCTCTGGGGGAATGGGTGCGAGCTCCAGGTTGTTGCCAGCTGCCATGGACGGCATTCGTCCTCTGGCCAAGTGGCTGTCACAGGTGTGGCAGATCCACTCCCGCATCCTGTCCTGTGGAACGGTGCATGGGGCTGAGCAATCGGTGTCACAAACGTGGACATACTTACCTGTCAAGCAAGCAGCCACCACGCAAATGTTTTTAATATATTTGGCCCTGTTGCAATGCCTTACCTGATTGGGGAACAGAGCTCTGTGACACACTGTGCAGACATGTGTGGGCCCGTGTCTAATCCTTTCCCGAAATACAGATATGGCTTCTACCATCACAGGGTTAACCACAGGCTGTGCAGTTTCCGGGCGGCAGTTTACGATGTCCATGTATTTCCTCTTAATTCTGAGTGCACACTGCAACTTATGACGGATACGAAGTGCAGCATCTTTAGCGAGTCTATCCTTTTTGTTCTGGATGCAGTGTTGTATGTGACGCAGCCTGAACTCTGGGTTGTGGTGATATTTCTCGCTCACGTACTTTTTCTGTTTGATTTTAAAATGAAGATCAGTGCTATACCTCTCGGTCACGTACTTTTTCTGTTTGTTTTTAAAATGAGGATCATTGCTATACCTCTTGCTCACGTACTTTTTCATTAAACATTTCTGTTTGTTTTTAAACTGAGGATCAGTGCTATATCTTTCCTTCATGTACTTTTTCATGAAGGTTTTCTGTTTGCTCTGACTATCCAGATCCATCCAACTTCTTTTGATGTACTTCTTCTTTTGTTTCCGGTGATAACGGTCTTTTACGTATTTGGTTTTAATCGCCTGCAGTTTTGTCAGCCGAAATTCCAAACTGCTGACATATTTCTCTTTCTCATACTGCGCTCTATTAGTGATGCTTGTACCATTGTTTACAGGTGGTACATGTTTCTTTTTGCACTCACTCGATCTACGCATAGCCTTTTTTCGCATGTGTTTCTCGATTTTCGAAAAATCCTTGCCTGTCGTGGGACGTGCTATGTTGACGCGCTGATTCAAGTCCTGATTCTTTGGATGTCTGAAGTTAGTATTCTGTGGGATATTGGCTTCTAACAATTGTGCTTCTGGTACAGCCGTTGATGGATTTTTGATGGTCACATCCTCCGACTGCCCAGGCATCTCACTGAGTGTGTGGTCACTTGTAAAGGAAACAGGCATGAACTCATAGCTGCCATAAGGGCCACGGTTTTGAAAAAGCACAAGCAAATGATTAACCATGTCACTCAATTCAGAGAAGGTCAGCATAATTGCTTTTCCTTTACGTTGAGGAAGACCTTTGGCACACCTTGAGTGGGAATCAAAAACCCCGTAGCGTCCGGACCGGTCACGGAACACTGCAATGCACTCAGGATTAACAATGAGAAAAGCCAGGTTGACACCTTGAGAGAGGCTGTTCAGCTGTTCACGAAGGCGCAGTCCTCTCCTGCTTCGAGGGCTGCCGTCTACAGCCTTCAAGAGACCAACCCTCAAGTCCGACATGTCCAACTGAACATTGTAGGTATCCGAATCGGTGAAAACCTGTTTCGGCATCTCCTCTATGGTCAAGTGGTTGCTTTTGAACCTTTTGTCCGCCTTCAACTGTTCTTTGATACCTACATAGAGTGCATTCCCCTGTTCAAGCACTCTATCAAGTGAGACCATGTCAAAATCCACCCCCTCCTGGTGGTAGGCGAGAAAGGTCAGAGCCATGCAGGTACACTGGTGATTGCGAGAAAAGGTTCCATACCTCCCGTCCTTCTGAGAATGCGACGCCCTCACAGATTGAGTGCGATGGCTCGGACCGACGGCAGGATCCTGAAATCATTTTAAGGAATGTTGTCATTGTTATCGTGATGTAACATTTTCTTTTATAAGTGACAGATCAATCATTATCAATCTCATCATTAATCATAATTCGTTTCATTATCATCGTTAATCTTATATTCTTTAACATACCTTACATGCCTCCAACATATGTAACCAGCAATGGGTGGACAAAGTATTCACATCCTTTACGTAAGTGAAAGTACCAATACAATAATGTAAAATTGCTCCATTACAATTAAAAGTCCTGCATGTCAAATACTGCTTAAATAAAAGGGTACATAAATTATAGCAGCAAAATACAAGTATAATAATACACAAGTATTAAAACTAAAACTACTGAGTCCAGTGGTTCACAACCCTGGGTCAGAAACTGTGTGTGTGTGTGTGTGTGAGAGTGAGTGAGTGAGTGAGTGAGTGAGTGAGTGAGTGAGTGAGTGAGTGAGTGAGTGAGTGAGTGAGTGAGTGAGTGAGTGAGTGAGTGAGTGAGTGAGTGAGTGAGTGAGTGAGTGAGTGAGTGAGTGAGTGAGTGAGAGAGAGTACAGACAGAGGTGCAGCAGTTAAAAGATGTAAATTACCTGGCTGGGACGTTCCTGGAAGGTGGACTCCTGGGGCTGGGCAGGGTCAGACGCACCAGGCTCCACCACCACTCTCCTAGGACTGCAAGGCGCTGGCTTGGAGGACACCTCCACGGCTGGTGCCTCCACCTAAAACAACAAATAACTGTGTGAACTGCATTGACAAAATGAAACCATGTATTTTAATACTGTGTTACAATTATTCACTAAATATAACAATAAAATGTTTTTGTCTATGGTGTGTCTACTCAAAATACTCAAACAAATCCAAATAAGTATTACTCAAATAAATCAGACAAAATAATCATAATAATAATAATAATAATCATAATCATATATATATATATATATATATATATATATTAGGGCTGGGCGATATGGCAAAAAAAGTGATCACGATTTTTTTTCCCATATTGAATGATCTCGATTTTTAATCACGATTTTTTAAATCAGAAGATCCCCCCTCCCTTCTGGAATAAAATAGAAAGAAACCAGAGATTAGTTTTTTTTTTATTAACAAATAAAGCAAATAGCATGTTTTAACAAGAATCCAGAATGCAGTGGTACCCACCGAAAAAACTAGGGATGCACCGAAATGAAAATTTGAGGCCGAAACTGAAGCGGAATAAAATTTAAAGACTTGGCTGAATACTGAGTACCGAATAGCCTACGGAATGCGGTTGTTCACAGTTTTTCATTTATTTTGCCATGTTTTTCTCAATTGCATAGATAAAATTGCAATGACATTATTAACAACAAAAACAGTAAACTAATGAGTTGAGCCACTGTCAAGCAGCTGGCGATGCGGTTGCTTAAATTGACCAACAGGTGGCTCTCTAACATCACTGTTTGTGTACTGTGCGTCACTCTGACGCTGGTTAGTAATTAAGGAGTTAAAACTCACTCGCCACTTACGGGACTCAGTAGCCAGCAGAAACGGCAGTTTTATTACATTTATTAACTGTAGTACCGCTATTATGAGAGGTTATTTCTCACAGTATTAGCCTAAAGGGACTTAAGGCTGATTTATGGTCCCGCGTTACACCAACGCAGAGCCTACGGCGTCATCTGGTGAGCTCTGCTTGTTGCCTCCGCGCTCCGACACATTCACTCCGCTGAGCGCGCACACAGACACACACGCACGCACGCACACACCCATGTCGGGGCCGCGGAGTTTCTGAAGTCGGCGGTGATCAGTGATTTGTGGTACAAGCAGAGCGAATCACAACTTTAATGAGTGCGGTTCGAATACACAATACATCCATCACGAAGGGCATTTTGTGAATCCATCACACCCTCCTCCTGTACGCTCGGAAGAAGTTGTCCGGCGAAATAAATAAATAAATAACCGTGAGTCCCGGTCGGCTCGAAGCTAAGCTAACGCTAGCCTGCGGTTCTTGTCTTGTAGTTTTATTCTCTCTGGTCACGCTTGCTCCCACCGGTGCAGGGGAGGCAGATGTGACTAGTTTACTGCCTATGGTCATGCAACTTGCCGTGGCATGTCATGCGCATGATCAATTAATGCAGACAGCGCGGTGCCAGGAAAGCGGGTTGTGATTGGTTGTCGTGCACTTTGCTGCAGCATGTTTTGCACGTGATCGAGAAAGTAGACACACAGCTGATCACCGTGATCGAACTTAATTTGATCGCGATCACAAATCGAGATCGTATAATCGCCCAGCCCTAATATATATATATATATATATATATATATATATATATATATATATATATATATATATATATATATATATATATATACACACACACACACACATATAAATTATTATAATTTTGAATCCTTTGTTTGAACATGGTTAAAAAAAATGTCAGTCAGCACTTGACTTCTGCAAAATCTTATACCAATGTGGAATAACTTAATGAGAAAAGAAAATATATTTTCACGTTAATGTAAATATTTTGCTATTGTTGTACTTCCAGGATTAATTCTTATGTAAATAAATATATTCTATATTAACACACACACACACACACACACACACACACACACACACACACACACACACACACACACACACACACGTCTCAGAAAATTAAAATATAGCTATAAAGTTCTTTATTTTCTGTTATGCAATTAAAAAAAAATGTCATACATTCTGGATTCATTACAAATCAACTTACTGTAAATATTGCAAGCCTTTTATTATTTTAATATTGCTGATTATGGCTCACAGTTTAAGATTCCCAGAATATTCAAATTTTTTGAGATAGGATATTTGAGTTTTTTAAGCTGTAAGCCATGAACAGCAATATTAAAATAATAAAAGTCTTGTAATATTTCAGTTGATTTGTAATGAATCCAGAATGTATGACATTTTTGTTTTTGTAATTACATTACAGAAAATCACAATATTCTAATTTTTTCCTGAGACAGTCCTGTAGATTGTCATTAAAACATTAAAAAAAATGATAATTTGCATATCCCGAGACATTCCTAATAATACTATTTAATATATTCCATACTCCTAAGATATTATTTTTAGATATTTGTATCTAATATTTTACTATAATAATCGTTCTTGCGTTTCCTCATTGTTGTTAGCTTGTTTTTATATTCTTTATATTTGCTTTCTGCGTCTTTAATTTTCCATTCAATGAATTCCTTATACAAGATATTTTTCTTACGTTACGTAGACCTTTAGTGATCCACGATTTAATCTTTAGACACAGAGGCGACACAATGGACTTAGCTGATACAAAGAGTTGACCAAATCTATTTCATTTATCCAGGAGGAGGAGGAGGAACAGACAACATGAGATAGGAGGAGGAGAGGGGAGGAGATATACCTTAGCTGGAGAGGATGGTCCCACAGGTGAAGGAGTTTTAATCTTAGGCCTCTGAGAACGCATAAGAGCAAATTCAGTAAAAATTAAGACTTTAATGAAACAATGCACTTTGGTCAGGAGGAGTGACTTGTCCCGCTAGTGAAGACATCAGACCTCTGGCCATCTGAATATATAAAGCAGCAGAATTTTACTAAGAGGAAGACTAAGTGAGATCATGCATGTTACTGAATATGGAAGCATATGAGGGCTTATCATTTTCAAATGATGCCTCAGCAAATAGTTACCAATATTCAATTTTAAATCTAGAATGTGAAATTTTAAATGCATTTGCAGAAATGCTTTTTCATTTTAAGAATGTGGCTGCATTTTTTGACTCAAAAATCAAATCAATAATATTTAATCCAATTTACATTTAAATTTTTTTTGTATTTTATTTTGAAAATTAAATCTCAAACGTCTTTCTTTTTAATTTGAATAAAGAACAAGAATAAGCAGCCTTGAAGAATAAAATTAAAATGCAAATCAGATTATATATTATTAATTTGATTTTAGAGTCAAACAATGCAGCCACATTCTTAAAATGAAAAAGCATTTCCGCAAAAATGCATTTTAATTTGAAAATAGGCCCTCATGTGCTTCCATAACTGAACCGTACTTTTGCAGGTGGAGAACAGCAGGGGGTTTCTAGCTCATCCGAACTACAGGAGACTCCGGTCAGAGGTGATACAAACGGCTGATGACAGATGAGAAGAAACAGTGAATTAAACTGTGGACAATTTATTTAATTTTATGTATTTTGTAAGTGAGAGAGGTTCAGTGTTATACAGATAAAATCTGAATCAGGTAACTCACCGTCTTGGGCTTAGGAGAAGTCTTGCGATCCACACGCAAGTTCGTGGTGCTGAACTGTCCAGCGGGGGGAAGTGGGGGGAAGCACTCCTCCCGAAAGACAAAACACTCCTCCTGAAAAACAAAACAGGTTGACTTCTGATTACAATCTGTCCTGTAAGAAAAAAAACAAACCAAAGAATGATAAATACATCCTCAAGGAATATTATTTAAATATTAACCTGCGGTTGAACCGTCCCAGGTTGAGGAGAACCTGTGGATCTGCGAGGTTCCCTTGGGTGGCTCACCTGTTACCAATGAAAATGTATTTTAAGTGTAATCTGCATCATCAAATAAAATATCAATTAAACTTGAATCATTAAAATTACAAAATGCACTTTTGATTGTTATTTTAAATATTATTGCACCTTTTGGCAAACATTAGCCCTATGAACAAATTCTAAACTAATAGAAGAGGGGGAACGGCATACCGTCACAGCAGGGGAGGTTAGGCCTAAAGGCTCGTCCTCGTCCGAACTCCAGAACAATCCGGATGGGGATGTTCCAACCTTCTGAGAAGATGTCATAACATACATATTAAACTTTAGACAGTGAGGACAGTCTACACATCTCTGGGCAGAGTGAGCTGCGAATCCCCAGCATGTGTCATTTGCGATTAGAAGTAACATACCTTGTTCACTGGAGAACGGAAGCAGCGACGATACTTTCCCTTGGCTTGGGACGAGGACGCAACCTATAGCATGAAATAAATCAAAATACTTCAAGTCACATCGTTACAGTGAAACAACAATATACATTACAATTATATTTATAGATAGCATAGTTTATTTGAAGACTATTATTATAGTTTATATGACTTTAAAAAATATAGATGTAAAATTAACGGTCAGTAATAAAAAAGGTAAGACTCTAGATAAAATGTCCTCCATCAAGACATAAAAGTTTGACACTGACCTTCTTGGGCTTAGGCGAAGGCTTGAAGTCCGCCAGGCAAGACAGGTGAGAAGGAGAGACTTTCTCCATAGCACGTAGGGCGGTGCTGCTGAAGAAGACGGGGTTCAGTGGGAAAAAGCACTCCTCCTCCTATAAAAAAATAACACAGAAAATCTTCTAATTACATCTTTTTTTTTCTAATTCAAAAAGTAATATTTGAAAAGCCATAAACGAAGCACAAACCTGTGGTTGAGCTGTCCTCCACTGGAATGACAGAAAGCATTGCGTTTTATTAAAAAAACATCATTGCAACCTTCATTAAAAGCTTCAGAAATATCACATTAAACATTGTATAAATCACATCACACCATCATACCGTATATTAAGTCTCAAGCACACATAATATGCATCAATTACCTTGCCTTCCTGACCAACTACCGTCCACCGAGACGGATCAGGGGTAGTTGATCGAGGACGAGGGGAAGCTGGAGCAGGAGAACTCTCCCTCACAACCGCTTTAGGAAGGACCTTCCTAAGTGGAGGTGATGGCCTGGGAGAGACTCGCAAGACTGGTGGTGGTGGTGGTGGTGGTGGTGTCCTAAGTTGCTCTGTAGCAGCAGATGAGAGCAACTCAGCGAGGATAGCCATCCCGAAACGATCACTCAGGTGGACCTGCAGAAATAAGCAAAGAAAAAAACAAAAAGGTTTTACTTTCATTTAGCATCTGCCGTGTACTGAAGTCTTAATGGCAACAACAAAGAACTACAAATCAGACTTTTGTTCCACACACAGACATTGTACTTACACCATCATAGCTCCAAAGCGCCAGATTGCTCAGGGGGAAATGCTCCGTAGCAGAAAAGAAGTACTTCACACCTTGAAAAAGAGAAAAAAATTAATTAATCATCATGTTATACATACATGTATTATGACTTTATATGAGATGCTACACATTTAATTCATGCTTTTTATGCAAGATATTTTCTCAATTAGCTGTATGAAACTCAAATATTTTCCACATACCCATACGAGCAGCCACACGTCGATATTCCTGACGCAGGTGATCCTGGTAGTGAGGGTCACAAGTCAGGCGGGGTGGAAAGTCGACAACAAAAACCTGTAGAACACAAAACCTGATCATTAATAAGAAAATTACACTTTCACTAAAAGTCCCACACAGTCCATATAATGAAATCATCCAATCAACAATAATAAGATAAGAAAGAAAAGCTTACCTTAGGCCAGCGGTTGCCAATGGATTGGAGGAGTTTGGCAAAGTCGTTGGCAGCGTTAGCAATGGTGTTGCGAGTCAGGTCGTTGCTGGGAGCCAGTAGACATACGGCCTCAGGAGTACGAGGAACTACGGCGTTTAGGACCTCGGTACGGAGCTGAGACGCACTGGCCCCCGGAGTCGACATGATGCCAAAGGACAGGTCTTGAGTCTTTGGCATCTGGACAAAACCATCTACAATGGCGCGTAGATGGGAGTCCCCGACAATCAGAACAAGCTGCAAAAATAATAGCATTTCATTCGCATGAAAATCATGAAGACATCAAACGATCAATTATTTTCTTCCAACAGTCAATATATATATTACCTTCTTGTCCGGGGACTCAGGCGGCATGATCAATTTGTTTCGCCGCCCTGTGAAGGGGGAAATTGACCAATTGAGCACTCTGTGGCGTCGCCCGGAGCCATGGCCTGTTTAGAAAAAGATGGAACATGAGACGATTAAAGAGGGATTTCATACCTGTAAAGATCCTACAACAATCACTCTTTACTAGCAGTGACAGTTAACAAGCTCTTAGCAGAAATGTATAGTAAGAATACATAATTATTATATTTGATATAATAAAAATTAATTCAATTAATAATAAAACAGCTGAATACTCACGTGCACAAAAGTCGGCACGCGCTTCATCCTCTGACCAGGGCCGTTTGGCTGGGAGTGTGAAACCAGCCGACTAATGACAAATAAGAAACAGATTAAACTTAACTGGACGGTGTAAACGTGTCTCAGTGAAGAGACTGAGTTGTTTAAATGAGTGTTCGTGTCATTTCTGGTTATACATACGTTGTTCACTGGATAGAGGGAGCTCTGGGGGGGGTCTGGCTCATCGACCTTCTCCTTTCTCCAGCGCTCCGCCTGGGCCTGGGACCTCTTCCCCTTTCTCGGCATCCTGAAAGAAAAAATGAAATCGCTCCAAACAAAAGGGCGTTAAGCCTAAACTAAAACCTAACCTAAAGTACACGATATAGTTAATATATAGTGTATAATAATATAATAGACTACAAGGTTATAATACGTAAATGTGCGTGAGAGGAGTTGAGGTGGAGAGGGAGATTAGAAAGAGGTGGCGATTAGTTAGAGGGGGAGAGGGAGGGGGAGAGGGAGGAGGAGAGGGAGATGAGGTAGAGATGAGGTAGAGATGAGATACAGATTAGATACAGATTAGATACAGAGGAGATACAGAGGAGATACAGATGAGGTTAGGGAGAGATGAGTCAACGAGGACTGGAGCTCAGGAAGCTGCAATGAAAAGACAGACAGACATTAACAACTACATTATACATCTTAACATGTCATGTCTGTGTCTACGGTTAAATTTATCTATTCCTCAACACAAGGCTGTGTGTGTGTGTGTGTGTGTGTGTGTGTGTGTGTCCCAGTACGTTTACATGCAGCAAAGATGGGATTTCTGATCGTATCAGATAACGACATGCAGAAGATCGGATCACTTGTCTGAGTTTACCTGCTGTTCAGAGATCAGATAACTGGCCAGAGTGAACCCCCCCAGTACACCTTTTTTTCCCCTTTTTTCCTTCAAATTCCGCGTTTTTTTCCCCTTTTTTTCCTTCAAATTCCGCCTTTTTTTCCCCTTTTTTTCCTTCAAATTCCGCCTTTTTTCCTTCAAATTCTGCCTTTGTTTCCCCTTTTTTCCACCTTTTTTCCCTCAAATTCTGCCTTTTTTTCCCCTTTTTTCCTTCAAATTCCTTGGATATAACCTTTAACATCCTTGGATTTTTTTTCTCGACATTTTGATTTTTTTCTCAACATTTCGACTTTTTTTCTCTCAACATTTCAACTTTTCCCTTGACGTTTCGTCATTTTTTCTCAACATTTTGACTTTTTTTCTCGACATTTTGACTTTTTTCCTCGACATTTTGACTTTTTTTCTCAACATTTCGACTTTTTTTCTCAACATTTCAACTTTTTTTCTCAACATTTCGACTTTTTTTCTCAACATTTCAACTTTTTTTCTCAACATTTCAACTTTTTTTCTCAACATTTCAACTTTTTTTCTCAACATTTCAACTTTTTTTCTCAACATTTCGACTTTTTTCTCAACATTTTGACTATTTCCTCGACATTTTGACTTTTTTCTCAACATTTCGACTTTTTTTCTAAACATTTCAACTTTTTTTCTCAAAATTTGACTTTTTTTCTCAACATTTTGACTATTTCCTCGACATTTCGACTTTTTTTCTCAACATTTCAACTTTTTTTTCTCAACATTTTGACTTTTTCCTCGACATTTTGACTTTTTTCTCAACATTTCAACTTTTTTTCTCAACATTTGACTTTTTTTCTCAACATTTCAACTTTTTTTCTCAACATTTCAACTTTTTTTCTCAACATTTCGACTTTTTTCTCAACATTTTGACTATTTCCTCGACATTTTGACTTTTTTCTCAACATTTCGACTTTTTTTCCTCAACATTTCAACTTTTTTTCTCAAAATTTGACTTTTTTTCTCAACATTTCGACTTTTTTTCTCAACATTTCAACTTTTTTTCTCAAAATTTGACTTTTTTTCTCAAAATTTTGACTTTTTTCTCGACATTTCGACTTTTTCCTCGACGTTTCGTCATTTTTTCTCAACATTTTAACTTTTTTTCTCGACATTTTGACTTTTTTCTCAACATTTCGACTTTTTTCTCAACATTTTGACTTTTTTCTCAACATTTCGACTTTTTTTCTCAATATTTCAACTTTTTTTCTCGACATTTTGACTTTTTTCTCGACATTTCGACTTTTTTCTCGACATTTCAACTTTTTTCCTCAACATTTCAACTTTTTTTCTCAACATTTGACTTTTTTTCTCAACATTTCAACTTTTTTTCTCAAAATTTGACTTTTTTTCTCAACATTTCAACTTTTTTTCTCAAAATTTGACTTTTTTTCTCAGAATTTTGACTTTTTTCTCGACATTTCGACTTTTTCCTCGACGTTTCGTCATTTTTTCTCAACATTTTGACTTTTTTTCTCGACATTTTGACTTTTTTCTCAACATTTCGACTTTTTTCTCAACATTTTGACTTTTTTCTCAACATTTCGACTTTTTTTCTCAATATTTCAACTTTTTTTCTCGACATTTTGACTTTTTTCTCGACATTTCGACTTTTTTCTCGACATTTCAACTTTTTTCCTCAACATTTCAACTTTTTTTCTCAACATTTGACTTTTTTTCTCAACATTTTGACTATTTCCTCGACATTTCGACTTTTTTTCTCAACATTTCAACTTTTTTTCTCTCAACATTTCGACTTTTTCCTCGACGTTTCGTCATTTTTTCTCAACATTTTGACTTTTTTTCTCGACATTTTGACTTTTTTCTCAACATTTCAACTTTTTTTCTCAACATTTGACTTTTTTTCTCAACATTTTGACTATTTCCTCGACATTTCGACTTTTTTTCTCAACATTTCAACTTTTTTTCTCAACATTTCAACTTTTTTTCCCAACATTTGACTTTTTTTCTCAACATTTTGACTATTTCCTCGACGTTTCGTCATTTTTTCTCAACATTTTGACTTTTTTTCTCGACATTTTGACTTTTTTTCTCGACATTTCGACTTTTTTCTCGACATTTTGACTTTTTTCTCGACATTTTGACTTTTTTTCTCAACATTTTGACTTTTTTTCTCAACATTTCGACTTTTTTCTCGACATTTTCGACTTTTTTTCTCAACATTTCAACTTTTTTTCTCACATTTCAACTTTTTTTCTCAACATTTCGACTTTTTTCTCAACATTTTGACTATTTCCTCGACATTTTGACTTTTTTCTCAACATTTCGACTTTTTTTCTCAACATTTCAACTTTTTTTCTCAAAATTTGACTTTTTTTCTCAACATTTTGACTATTTCCTCGACATTTCGACTTTTTTCTCAACATTTCAACTTTTTTTTCTCAACATTTTGACTTTTTTCTCAACATTTGACTATTTTCTCAACATTTTGACTATTACTGCAGAGAAGAAACTTGAGTAGTACTTGTAATTTATAGACAATAGAATATAGCCTTAGCTCCTGTTACCTACACAAACACTCGGTAATAAAACATTTATTATTATATTTTCGACTTTCTATCTCATAATTTCGATTTTATATCTCATAATTTCGAGTTTTTATCTTCCTGGACCGGCCGTAGTTCAGGGGGTCGTGGTTTTTAAAGACAATAGAATTAGCATTAGCTCCTGTTATCTACACAAAGACTCGGTAATTAAAACATGTCTTACCTCTCAAAACAAGTCCACGTAGCAGCTGACAGGCAGGTATGATTCAAGAGTCTCCAAAATAATCCACTCGTCGAAGCAGGGGTTGTAATTCCGAGTAAAAGTCCGAAATCTCAGCACAGAACTGCAGGTGTGTCTGCTCAGCTCGAGTGTCTGAAAGACGGGGAACGATCGGAGCCGCGAAGAGCTTTTTATAGATTCACGTCATGTGATTACTATGCTCCAATAGGAAGGCAGATCGAGCTGCCAGTGGAAAATTACAGATTTTTCTACAGGATAATATATATATATATATATATATATATATATATATATATATATATATATATATATATATATAAATAATTATCTCAGAATTCTGAGAAAAGTTTTAATGAAAAAAAAGAGCTCTGTTTTGTGAATTAATCAGATAATTATCTCAGAATTCTGAGAAAAGTTTAATGAAAAAAAAATATGCTCTGTTTTTCTGAATTAACCAGATAATATCTCAGAATTCTGAGAAAACTTAAATACGAAAGACGGCTGGTCGTGGTGTATAGCTGAAATATTAATATTTAATTCTATGAAAGCAGGCTCTTTGCGCTCTTTGCCGGAAGACATATATTGCTGCTTAAAAAAGGTGGCATTTGTTGCAAAGTAGGCAGAGCAGACTCGTGGCTCAGCAGTAGTTTCTGGTCTCAGAGGCTGAGGGGTTCAAACCTGCTGTGTGCAGAAGTTATTGTCAGTAATTTGTGTTTTTTTTTCCCGATACTTCCGGCACAGAATCTTTTTTGTGAGAGCTTCATTGATTTGAAGATTTCTATGTATCAAAAAAAATAATTCATTCTTTCTTTCTTTCTTTCTTTCTTTCTTTCTTTCTTTCTTTCTTTCTTTCTTTCTTTCTTTCTTTCTTTCTTTCTTTCTTTCTTTCTTCTTTCTTTCTTTCTTTCTTTCTTTCTTCCTCAATCAGACTTTCCAAATCTGGCTTTACTGTAAACAAAAACGCTTCACGCCGAGTAGTAGTTTATAGTAACAGCTCAACATCCAATAGAATTGCTCAATTCTGAAGTTTGCCCGGAGACAGGTGACGAGTCTAGAAGATTCTAGATTGACAACAGGTGACGAGTGTATAAGATTCTTGATTGACTTCTATATGTATATAGAAGTCAATCAATATATGTGTATGTGAAGATAAATATGTTAAATATGTATATATATATATATATATATATATATATATATATATATATATATATATATATATATATATATATATATATATATATATATATATGTAGGATGTATACTTTATCAAAAAGATGATACCTTTCTGCCTCATATCTTTCTTTCTTTCTTTCTTTCTTCTTTCTTTCTTTCTTTCTTTCTTTCTTTCTTTCTTTCTTTCTTTCTTTCTTTCTTTCTTTCTTTCTTTCTTTCTTTCTTTCTTTCTTTCTTTCTTTCTTTCTTTCTCAATCAGACTTTCAGACTTTCCAAATCTGGCTTTACTGTAAACAAAAACCGCTTCACGCCGAGTAGTAGTTATATAGTAACAGCTCAACATCCAATAGAATTGCTCAATTCTGAAGTTTGCCGAGACAGGTGACGAGTCTAGAAGATTCTAGATTGACAACAGGTGACGAGTGTATAAGATTCTTGATTGACTTCTATATGTATATAGAAGTCAATCAATATATGTGTATGTGAAGATAAATATGTTAAATATGTATATATATATATATATATATATATATATATATGTAGGATGTATACTTTATCAAAAAGATGATACCTTTCTGCCTCATATCTTTCTTCTTTCTTTCTTTCTTTCTTTCTTTCTTTCTTTCTTTCTTTCTTTCTTTCTTTCTTTCTTTCTTTCTTTCTTTCTTTCTTTCTTTCTTTCTTTCTTTCTTTCTTTCTTTCTTTCTTTCTTTCTTTCTTTCTTTCTTTCTCAATCAGACTTTCAGACTTTCCAAATCTGGCTTTACTGTAAACAAAAACGCTTCACGCCGAGTAGTAGTTTATAGTAACAGCTCAACATCCAATAGAATTGCTCAATTCTGAAGTTTGCCCGGAGACAGGTGACGAGTCTAGAAGATTCTAGATTGACAACAGGTGACGAGTGTATAAGATTCTTGATTGACTTCTATATGTATATAGAAGTCAATCAATATATGTGTATGTGAAGATAAATATGTTAAATATGTATATATATATATATATATATATATATATATATATATATATGTAGGATGTATACTTTATCAAAAAGATGATACCTTTCTGCCTCATATCTTTCTTTCTTTCTTTCTTTCTTTCTTTCTTTCTCCTTTCTTTCTTTCTTTCTTTCTTTCTTTCTTTCTTTCTTTCTTTCTTTCTTTTCTTTCTTTCTTTCTTTCTTTCTTTCTTTCTTTCTTTCTTTCTTTCTCTTTCTTCTTCTTCTTCTTCTCAATCAGACTTTCAGACTTTCCAAATCTGGCTTTACTGTAAACAAAAACGCTTCACGCCGAGTAGTAGTTTATAGTAACAGCTCAACATCCAATAGAATTGCTCAATTCTGAAGTTTGCCCGGAGACAGGTGACGAGTCTAGAAGATTCTAGATTGACAACAGGTGACGAGTGTATAAGATTCTTGATTGACTTCTATATGTATATAGAAGTCAATCAATATATGTGTATGTGAAGATAAATATGTTAAATATGTATATATATATATATATATATTATATATATATATATATATATATATATATATATATATATATATATATATATATATATATATATATATATATATGTAGGATGGTATACTTTATCAAAAAGATGATACCTTTCTGCCTCATATCTTTCTTTCTTTCTTTCTTCTTTCTTTCTTTCTTTCTTTCTTTCTTTCTTTCTTTCTTTTCTTTCTTTCTTTCTTTCTTTCTTTCTTTCTTTCTTTCTTTCTTTCTTTCTTTCTTTCTCAATCAGACTTTCAGACTTTCCAAATCTGGCTTTACTGTAAACAAAAACGCTTCACGCCGAGTAGTAGTTTATAGTAACAGCTCAACATCCAATAGAATTGCTCAATTCTGAAGTTTGCCCGGAGACAGGTGACGAGTCTAGAAGATTCTAGATTGACAACAGGTGACGAGTGTATAAGATTCTTGATTGACTTCTATATGTATATAGAAGTCAATCAATATATGTGTATGTGAAGATAAATATGTTAAATATGTATATATATATATATATATATATAATATATATATATATAATATATATATATATATATATATATATATGTAGGATGTATACTTCAAAAAGATGATACCTTTCTGCCTCATATCTTTCTTTCTTTCTTTCTTTCTTTCTTTCTTTCTTTCTTTCTTTCTTTCTTTCTTTCTTTCTTTCTTTCTTTCTTTCTTTCTTTCTTTCTCTTCTTTCTTTCTTTCTTCACATTCTTGATTGACTTCTATATGTATATAGAAGTCAATCAATATATGTGTATGTGAAGATAAATATGTTAAATATGTATATATATATATATATATATATATATATATATATATATATATATATATATATATATATATATATATATATATATATATATATATATATGTAGGATGTATACTTCAAAAAGATGATACCTTTCTGCCTCATATCTTTCTTTCTTTCTTTCTTTCTTTCTTTCTTTCTTTCTTTCTTTCTTTCTTTCTTCTTCTTTCTTTCTTTCTTTTCTTTCTTTCTTTCTTTCTTTCTTCCTGACTCATGGAGTATGATGGAGGGATGATGGAGGATGGATGATGGAGGGATGATGGATGGAGGGATGGATGATGGATGGATGGAGGGATGATGGAGGGGATGATGGAGGGATGGAGGGATGGAGGGATGATGGAGGGATGATGGAGGGATGATGGATGGAGGGATGATGGAGGGATGGAGGGATGATGGAGGGATGATTGATGGAGGGATGATGGAGGGATGGATGGATGATGGAGGGATGGAGGGATGATGGATGGAGGGATGATGGAGGGATGGAGGGATGATGGAGGGATGAAGGGACAGATGATGGAGGGATGATGGAGGGATGATGGAGGGAGGGATGATGGAGGGATGGAGGGATGATGGAGGGATGGAGGGATGATGGAGGGATGGAGGGATGAAGGGACGGATGATGGAGGGATGGATGGAGGGATGGATGGATGATGGAGGGATGGATGATGGAGGGATGATGGAGGGATGATGGATGGATGAAGGGACAGATGATGGAGGGATGATGGAGGGATGATGGAGGGATGATGGAGGGACGGATGATGGAGGGATGGAGGGATGATGGAGGGATGGAGGGATGATGGAGGGATGGAGGGATGAAGGGACGGATGATGGAGGGATGATGGAGGGATGGATGGATGATGGAGGGATGATGGAGGGATGGAGGGATGATGGAGGGATGGATGGATGATGGAGGGATGGATGATGGATGGATGGAGGGATGATGGAGGGATGATGGATGGATGAAAGGATGATGGAGGGATGGAGGGATGATGGAGGGATGGAGGGATGATGGAGGGACGATGGAGGGATGATGGATGGATGGAGGGATGATGGAGGGTCATATATTTCAGTCATGTGACCAGTTCTGGCTGAATGAGTCAGCAGCTGGCTGCTGGTTGCTAGGGGCAACAAGAAACTAACACGACCGCTAAAGGGGCCGCTAACCGAGCCGCTAATGGGTTCACTAACGGGACAGCTAACAACCGCTAACGGAACCGCTAATGGGACCGCTAACAGAACCGCTAACAGAACCGCTAACGGGACCGCTACCGGGATCGCTAACAACCGCTAGCGGAACCGCTAACGGGACCGCTAACGGGGTCGCTAACTGGACCGCTAACGGGATCGCTAACTGGACCGCTAACGGGACCGCTAACGGGATCGCTAATGGAATCGCTAACTGAACCGCTAACGGGACCGCTAACGGGATCGCTAACAACCGCTAGCGGAACCGCTAACGGGACCGCTAACGGGGTCGCTAACTGGACCGCTAACGGGATCGCTAACTGGACCGCTAACGGGACCGCTAACGGGACCGCTAACGGGATTGCTAACGGAATCGCTAACTGAACCGCTAACGGGACCGCTAACCGAGCCGCTAACGGGATCGCTAACCAAGCCGCTAACGGGATCGCTAACGGGATCGCTAACAACCGCTAACGGGACCGCTAACGGGATTGCTAACGGGACCGCTAACGGGGTCGCTAACTGGACCGCTAACGGGATCGCTAACTGGACCGCTAACGGGACCGCTAACGGGATCGCTAACAGGACCGCTAATAGAACCGCTAACGGGGCCGCTAACACCAATAACACTACCATCCCATAATAAACACCTACCATCCCATAATAACCCTAACATCCCATAATAACACTAACATCCTATAAAAACACCTGCCATCCCATAATAACACTAACATCCTATAAAAACACCTGCCATCCCATAATAACACTAACATCCTATAAAAACACCTGACATCCCATAATAACACTAACATCCTATAAAAACACCTGTCATCCCATAATAACACTAACATCCTATAAAAAACACCTGACATCCCATAATAACACTAACATCCTCCAAAAACACCTGACATCCCATAATAACACCTATCGTGTGTGTGTGTGTGTGTGTGTGTGTGTGTGTGTGTGTGTGTGTGTGTGTGTGTGTGTGTGTGTGTGTGTGTGTGTGTGTGTGTTCATCTAAGGTTTAAAAGGTCAGGGTTCAGATTTCTCCATTTTCCAGGTTATACTATGAAGTCTGTACTGAGTGAGTCATGTGACCAGTTCTGGGTCAGTCTAATCAGTCAACAGCTGAGCTCTGGTTGCTAGGGGCAACAAGAACCTGATACAGAGGGAGCGGAATGACTCAGCTGGATTTTTTGGTTGTGACAAACCTGAAATCACTCCACTTTGCGCTCAAACCGTAGCTCTTAGCAGAAAAACGAAAACATTTTGAGAAACAGAGAACCTACCAGATTATCTAAATGTTATTTTCATACAGATATTCCTTAAAATGTGTTAGTAACGGCAATTTGAAAACAAAAATGAGATTTTTTTAAGAAAACTTCATTTAACATGGGAGTCAATGAAGAGAGAGACAGGAACTGCGTGTCTGTTCGGCTCCCCCGTTAAAATTTTGTGCACACCACGCCTGTCAAAGTCACATTTTATAAATCACAACACCTATGTCTATATTCTGACCAAAAATTATCTGTCTACCTTTTACGGTTTGGCCGTGACCTCGAGTTACAAATAAGAAATCATGTTTTTTTTTCAGTGTAACTACACTCTAGCAAACTGACTCCCGTGCTCTAGATTTGAAAAAAAGTGATTTCCAGTCCTCGCTTGAGGGCTCATATCTTGAAAAGTGTACATTTTAGGAAAAAACTGTTTCGGGTTTGGAGAGAGAAGAGAAGTTTTCCTCCGTTTTGAAGTTTGAATGACGTTTCTACGTGCAAGTATGAGAAAGATACGTGACTCAGAAAAAAGGTGATTTTTTTTTTTTTTTAACCTCCTCCCCACCCAAAGTGTGAAATGCTGCCCCATACAAATACATGGGAAAATCTCCCCATTAGTTTGGAAATTTGGAAATGTTTTTGCACTTCGTGCAAAAACTATTCGTGCCATCGTTCTGAAAATCCACAGGACTGTAGTTAAATTCAGGGCCTACAACTTTCTAAATCGGTTCAGAATTTTTCGAGTAACGGTGTGCGAGTGGTGAGGCCCCAAACTTCACGCAATGCGTTCCGGATGGGGCAAAAAGCGCACGTTTGTGCACGTTGCGCAAAAACGTGCACGCCAATCGCTAATAAAAGTCATACCCATCGATTCCCGATTAAGGCGCACGTTTCTACGTTTTTACTTTTCGCGTTTTCTCAAAGCTGTAGGAGGAGTAGCCGGACAAAGTTTTTACGGAAGAATATATAAATAACTAGACAAAATTCCCGGGAAATTTTGAAGTGCCACGGACTACTGCCGGATGATCGCGGGGCTTATTTGCACCCATGAAGGTCAAGGACTCGATACAGATTCCAATGACACCACCCATGACTCTCTATGTCAAACCATTCAAAAGTTATTACAGAAAATATAGAACCGCTAACTGAACCGCTAACGGGATCGCTAACGGGATCGCTAACGGGACCGCTAACCGAGCCGCTAACGGGATCGCTAACCGAGCCGCTAACGGAACCGCTAACGGGACCGCTAACGGAACCGCTAACGGGACCGCTAACGGGACCGCTAACGGGACCGCTAACGGGACCGCTAACGGGATCGCTAACGGGATCGCTAACGGGATCGCTAACGGGACCGCTAACCGAGCCGGTAATGGGATCGCTAACGGGACCGCTAACAGAACCGCTAACGGGACCGCTAACAGAACCGCTAACAGAACCGCTAACGGGATCGCTAACAACCGCTAACGGGACCGCTAACGGGGTCGCTAACTGGACCGCTAACGGGATCGCTAACTGGACTGCTAACGGTACCGCTAACGGGATCGCTAACGGAATCGCTAACTGAACCGCTAACGGGACCGCTAACCGAGCCGCTAACGGGATTGCTAACCGAGCCGCTAATGGGATCGCTAACGGGACCGCTAACAACCGCTAACGGAACCGCTAACAGGACCGCTAACGGGACCGCTAACGGGATCGCTAACAACCGCTAGCGGAACCGCTAACAGGATCGCTAACGGAATCGCTAACTGAACCGCTAACGGGACCGCTAACGGGATCGCTAACAACCGCTAGCGGAACCGCTAACGGGACCGCTAACGGGGTCGCTAACTGGACCGCTAACGGGATCGCTAACTGGACCGCTAACGGGACCGCTAACGGGACCGCTAACGGGATCGCTAACGGAATCGCTAACTGAACCGCTAACGGGACCGCTAACGGGATCGCTAACAACCGCTAGCGGAACCGCTAACGGGACCGCTAACGGGGTCGCTAACTGGACCGCTAACGGGATCGCTAACTGGACCGCTAACGGGACCGCTAACGGGACCGCTAACGGGATCGCTAACGGAATCGCTAACTGAACCGCTAACGGGACCGCTAACCGAGCCGCTAACGGGATCGCTAACGGGATCGCTAACAACCGCTAACGGGACCGCTAACGGGATTGCTAACAGGACCGCTAACGGGGTCGCTAACTGGACCGCTAACGGGATCGCTAACTGGACCGCTAACGGGACCGCTAACGGGATCGCTAACAGGACCGCTAACAGAACCGCTAACGGGACCGCTAACACCAATAACATTACCATCCCATAATAAACACCTACCATCCCATAATAACACTAACATCCCATAATAACACTAACATCCTATAAAAACACCTGCCATCCCATAATAACACTAACATCCTATAAAAACACCTGCCATCCCATAATAACACTAACATCCTATAAAAACACCTGACATCCCATAATAACACTAACATCCTATAAAAACACCTGTCATCCCATAATAACACTAACATCCTATAAAAACACCTGACATCCCATAATAACACTAACATCCTATAAAAACACCTGACATCCCATAATAACACCTATCGTGTGTGTGTGTGTGTGTGTGTGTGTGTGTGTGTGTGTGTTCATCTAAGGTTAAAAGGTCAGGGTTCAGATTTCTCCATTTTCCAGGTTATACTATGAAGTCTGTACTGAGTGAGTCATGTGACCAGTTCTGGGTCAGTCTAATCAGTCAACAGCTGAGCTCTGGTTGCTAGGGGCAACAAGAACCTGATACAGAGGGAGCGGGAATGACTCAGCTGGATTTTTGGTTGTGACAAACCTGAAATCACTCCACTTTGCGCTCAAACCGTAGCTCTTAGCAGAAAAACGAAAACATTTTGAGAAACAGAGAACCTACCAGATTATCTAAATGTTATTTTCATACAGATATTCCTTAAAATGTGTTAGTAACGGCAATTCGAAAACAAAAATGAGATTTTTTTTAAGAAAACTTCATTTAACATGGGAGTCAATGAAGAGAGAGACAGGAACTGGCGTGTCTGTTGGCTCCCCCGTTAAAATTTTGTGCACACCACGCCTGTCAAAGTCACATTTTATAAATCACAACACCTATGTCTATATTCTGACCAAAAATTATCTGTCTACCTTTTACGGTTTGGCCGTGACCTCGAGTTACAAATAAGAAATCATGTTTTTTTTTCAGTGTAACTACACTCTAGCAAACTGACTCCCGTGCTCTAGATTTGAAAAAAAGTGATTTCCAGTCCTCGCTTGAGGGCTCATATCTTGAAAAGTGTACATTTTAGGAAAAAACAGTTTCGGGTTTGGAGAGAGAAGAGAAGTTTTCCTCCGTTTTGAAGTTTGAATGACGTTTCTACGTCCAAGTATGAGAAAGATACGTGACTCAGAAAAAAGGTGATTTTTGTCTTTTTTTCTCAACATTTTCCCATCCGCTTATAATGGCGCCATTGAAATGCATGGGAAAATCTTCCCCATTAGTTTGGAAATTTGGAAATGTTTTTGCACTTCGTGCAAAAACTATTCGTGCCATCGTTCTGAAAATCCACAGGACTGTAGTTAAATTCAGGGCCTACAACTTTCTAAATCGGTTCAGAATTTTTCGAGTAACGGTGTGCGAGTGGTGAGGCCCCAAAGTTCACGCAATGCGTTCCGGATGGGGCAAAAAGCGCACGTTTGTGCACGTTGCGCAAAAACGTGCACGGCAATCGCTAATAAAAGTCATACCCATCGATTCCCGATTAAGGCGCACGTTTCTACGTTTTTACTTTTCGCGTTTTCTCAAAGCTGTAGGAGGAGTAGCCGGACAAAGTTTTTACGGAAGAATATATAAATAATAATAAGCCTGAGCAATAGTATGAGTGCCTCGTGCTGCGCACGAGGCACTCCTCCTCCATTGAGCTTGCGCAGCTCAATGGAGGAGGCGTGCCACGTGGCGCAGCCGTGGCACTAACTAGACCAAAATTCCCGGGAAATTTTGAAGTGCCACGGACTACTGCCGGATGATCGCGGGGCTCGATACTGATTAATATACTGATTAATATGACATCATCCATGACTCTGTATGTCATACCATTCAAAAGATATTGGACTATAACGTATCGGCCAATCAGAAGAAGGGGCGGGGCTAATTTGCACCAATGAGGGTCAGGGACTCGATACTTAGTCATTTGACACCACCCATGTCTCTGTATGTCAAACCATTCAAAAGATATTGGACTATAACGTATCGGCCAATCAGAAGAAGGGGCGTGGCTAATTTGCACCAATGAGGGTCAGGGACTCGATACTTAGTCATTTGACACCACCCATGACTCTGTATGTCAAACCATTCAAAAGATATTGGACTATAACGTATCGGCCAATCAGAAGAAGGGGCGGGGCTAATTTGCACCAATGAGGGTCAGGGACTCGATACTTAGTCATTTGACACCACCCATGTCTCTGTATGTCAAACCATTCAAAAGATATTGGACTTTAACGTATCAGCCAATCAGAAGAAGGGGCGGGGCTAATTTGCACCAATGAGGGTCAGGGACTCGATACTTAGTCATTTGACACCACCCATGTCTCTGTATGTCAAACCATTCAAAAGATATTGGACTATAACGTATCGGCCAATCAGAAGAAGGGGCGGGGCTAATTTGCACCAATGAGGGTCAGGGACTCCATACTTAGTCATTTGACACCACCCATGTCTCTGTATGTCAAACCATTCAAAAGATATTGGACTTTAACGTATCAGCCAATCAGAAGAAGGGGCGGGGCTAATTTGCACCAATGAGGGTCAGGGACTCCATACTTAGTCATTTGACACCACCCATGTCTCTGTATGTCAAACCATTCAAAAGATATTGGACTTTAACGTATAAGCCAATCAGAAGAAGGGGCGGGGCTAATTTGCACCAATGAGGGTCAGGGGCTCGATACTTAGTCATTTGATACCACCCGTGACACTATATGTCAAACCATTCAAAAGATATTGGACTATAACGTATCGGCCAATCAGAAGAAGGGGCGGGGCTAATTTGCACCAATGAGGGTCAGGGGCTCGATACTTAGTCATTTGACACCACCCATGTCTCTGTATGTCAAACCATTCAAAAGATATTGGACTTTAACGTATCAGCCAATCAGAAGAAGGGGCGGGGCTAATTTGCACCAATGAGGGTCAGGGACTCCATACTTAGTCATTTGACACCACCCATGTCTCTGTATGTCAAACCATTCAAAAGATATTGGACTATAAGGTATCGGCCAATCAGAAGAAGGGGCGGGGCTAATTTGCACCAATGAGGGTCAGGGGCTCGATACTTAGTCATTTGACACCACCCGTGACTCTTTATGTCAAACCATTCAAAAGATATTGGACTATAACGTATCGGCCAATCAGAAGAAGGGGCGGGGCTAATTTGCACCAATGAGGGTCAGGGGCTCGATACTTAGTCATTTGACACCACCCGTGACTCTTTATGTCAAACCATTCAAAAGATATTGGACTATAACGTATCGGCCAATCAGAAGAAGGGGCGGGGCTAATATGTATATATAATATACAAATGTAAATATTTATATGTATAATAATAATAATATACATATATATCCCATGAACCTGTCCCCAGCAGGACTGGGGATCATGTAAGGTCAGGGTTCAGATTCCTCCATTATCCAAGGTAAAGTATTATGAAGTCTGCATTGAGTGGGTCATGTGACTAGTTCTGGGTCACATGACCCGGAAGTATGGTAGTGTATATTGTATTGGAATGACTCAGCTAGTTCTTCGGATTTGACAAGCCTCAAATAACTTCACCTTGTAATCAAACTGTAGCTCCTAGCAGAAAAACAAAGACATCGTGAGAGAGACAGAACCCGGAAGATTCTGACAATCTTAATTTTATTCAGATATTCCTTAAAATGTGTTAGTAACGGCAATTCGAAAACAAAAATGAGATTTTTTTGAAGAAAACGTTATTTATTATGGGAGTCAATGGAGAGAAAGACAGGATTTGGCATGGCTGTTAGTCTCCCCGTTCAAATTTTGTGCACACCACGCCTGTCAAAGTCACATTTTATGAATCACAAAACCTATGTCTATATTCTGACCAAAAATGATCTGTCTACCTTTTACGGTTTGGCCGTGAGGTCGAGTTACAAATAAAAATTATGATCATTTTTTTAAAGTCTCTCGCACTCTGATCAATTAGAACCGCACTGAAGATTTGACAAAAAAGTGATTTCCAGTCCTCGCTTGAGCGCTCATATCTTGAAAAGTGTACATTTTAGGAAAAAACAGTCCGGGGTTTAGAGAGAGAAGAGAAGTTTTCCTCCGTTTTGAAGTTTGAATGACCTTTCTACGTGCAAGTATGAGAAAGATAGGTGACTCAGAAAAAAGGTGATTTTTTTTTTTTTAACCTCATCCCACACACAGTGTGAAATGCTGCCCCATACAAATACATGGTCCCCATTAGTTTGGAAATTTGGAAATGTTTTTGCACTTCGTGCAAAAACTATTCGTGCCATCGTTCTGAAAATCCACAGGAATGTAGTTAAATTCAGGGCCTACAACTTTCTAAATCGGTTCAGAATTTTTCGAGTAACGGTATGCGAGTGGTGAGGCCCCAAAGTTCACGCAATGCGTTCCGGATGGGGCAAAAAGCGCACGTTTGTGCACGTTGCGCAAAAACGTGCACGCCAATCGCTTATAAAAGTCATACCAATTGATTCCCGATTAAGGCGCACGTTTCTACGTTTTTACTTTTTGAGTTTTCTCAAAGCTGCGCAACTAGTTACGCGCCGAAGTTTATACGGAAGAATATGGAATAATAAATAAATAAGCCTGAGCAATAGTATTAGTGCCTCGTGCTGCGCACGAGGCACTCCTCCTCCATTGAGCTTGCGCATCTCAATGGAGGAGGCGTGCCACGTGGCGCAGCCGTGGCACTAACTAGACAAAATTCCCGGGAAATTTTGAAGTGCCACGGACTACTGCCGGATGATCGCGGGATGCACCCATGAAGGTCAAGGACTCGATACTTTGTCATTTGACACCACCCATGTCTCTGTATGTTAAACCATTCAAAAGATATTGGACTATAACGTATCGGCCAATCAGAAGAAGGGGCGTGGCTAATTTGCACCAATGAGGGTCAGGGACTCGATACTTAGTCATTTGACACCACCCATGTCTCTGTATGTCAAACCATTCAAAAGATATTGGACTTTAACGTATCGGCCAATCAGAAGAAGGGGCGGGGCTAATTTGCACCAATGAGGGTCAGGGACTCGATACTTAGTCATTTGACACCACCCATGTCTCTGTATGTCAAACCATTCAAAAGATATTGGACTTTAACGTATCAGCCAATCAGAAGAAGGGGCGGGGCTAATTTGCACCAATGAGGGTCAGGGACTCGATACTTAGTCATTTGACACCACCCATGTCTCTGTATGTCAAACCATTCAAAAGATATTGGACTTTAACGTATCAGCCAATCAGAAGAAGGGGCGTGGCTAATTTGCACCAATGAGGGTCAGGGACTCCATACTTAGTCATTTGACACCACCCATGTCTCTGTATGTCAAACCATTCAAAAGATATTGTACTTTAATGTATCAGCCAATCAGAAGAAGGGGCGTGGCTAATTTGCACCAATGAGGGTCAGGGACTCGATACTTAGTCATTTGACACCACCCATGTCTCTGTATGTCAAACCATTCAAAAGATATTGGACTTTAACGTATCAGCCAATCAGAAGAAGGGGCGTGGCTAATTTGCACCAATGAGGGTCAGGGGCTCGATACTTAGTCATTTGATACCACCCGTGAGTCTCTATGTCAAACCATTCAAAAGATATTGGACTATAACGTATCGGCCAATCAGAAGAAGGGGCGGGGCTAATATGTATATATAATATACAAATGTAAATATTTATATGTATAATAATAATAATAATATACATATATATCCCATGAACCTGTCCCCAGCAGGACTGGGGATCATGTAAGGTCAAAAGGTCAGGGTTCAGATTCCTCCATTATCCAAGGTAAAGTATTATGAAGTCTGCATTGAGTGGGTCATGTGACTAGTTCTGGGTCACATGACCCGGAAGTATGGTAGTGTATATTGTATTGGAATGACTCAGCTAGTTCTTCGGATTTGACAAGCCTCAAATAACTTCACCTTGTAATCAAACTGTAGCTCCTAGCAGAAAAACAAAGACATCGTGAGAGAGACAGAACCCGGAAGATTCTGACAATCTTAATTTTATTCAGATATTCCTTAAAATGTGTTAGTAACGGCAATTCGAAAACAAAAATGAGATTTTTTTGAAGAAAACGTTATTTATTATGGGAGTCAATGGAGAGAAAGACAGGATTTGGCATGGCTGTTAGTCTCCCCGTTCAAATTTTGTGCACACCACGCCTGTCAAAGTCACATTTTATGAATCACAAAACCTATGTCTATATTCTGACCAAAAATGATCTGTCTACCTTTTACGGTTTGGCCGTGAGGTCGAGTTACAAATAAAAATTATGATCATTTTTTTAAAGTCTCTCGCACTCTGATCAATTAGAACCGCACTGAAGATTTGACAAAAAAGTGATTTCCAGTCCTCGCTTGAGCGCTCATATCTTGAAAAGTGTACATTTTAGGAAAAAACAGTCCGGGGTTTAGAGAGAGAAGAGAAGTTTTCCTCCGTTTTGAAGTTTGAATGACCTTTCTACGTGCAAGTATGAGAAAGATAGGTGACTCAGAAAAAAGGTGATTTTTTTTTTTTTAACCTCATCCCACACACAGTGTGAAATGCTGCCCCATACAAATACATGGTCCCCATTAGTTTGGAAATTTGGAAATGTTTTTGCACTTCGTGCAAAAACTATTCGTGCCATCGTTCTGAAAATCCACAGGAATGTAGTTAAATTCAGGGCCTACAACTTTCTAAATCGGTTCAGAATTTTTCGAGTAACGGTATGCGAGTGGTGAGGCCCCAAAGTTCACGCAATGCGTTCCGGATGGGGCAAAAAGCGCACGTTTGTGCACGTTGCGCAAAAACGTGCACGCCAATCGCTTATAAAAGTCATACCAATTGATTCCCGATTAAGGCGCACGTTTCTACGTTTTTACTTTTTGAGTTTTCTCAAAGCTGCGCAACTAGTTACGCGCCGAAGTTTATACGGAAGAATATGGAATAATAAATAAATAAGCCTGAGCAATAGTATTAGTGCCTCGTGCTGCGCACGAGGCACTCCTCCTCCATTGAGCTTGCGCATCTCAATGGAGGAGGCGTGCCACGTGGCGCAGCCGTGGCACTAACTAGACAAAATTCCCGGGAAATTTTGAAGTGCCACGGACTACTGCCGGATGATCGCGGGATGCACCCATGAAGGTCAAGGACTCGATACTTTGTCATTTGACACCACCCATGTCTCTGTATGTTAAACCATTCAAAAGATATTGGACTATAACGTATCGGCCAATCAGAAGAAGGGGCGTGGCTAATTTGCACCAATGAGGGTCAGGGACTCGATACTTAGTCATTTGACACCACCCATGTCTCTGTATGTCAAACCATTCAAAAGATATTGGACTTTAACGTATCGGCCAATCAGAAGAAGGGGCGGGGCTAATTTGCACCAATGAGGGTCAGGGACTCGATACTTAGTCATTTGACACCACCCATGTCTCTGTATGTCAAACCATTCAAAAGATATTGGACTTTAACGTATCAGCCAATCAGAAGAAGGGGCGGGGCTAATTTGCACCAATGAGGGTCAGGGACTCGATACTTAGTCATTTGACACCACCCATGTCTCTGTATGTCAAACCATTCAAAAGATATTGGACTTTAACGTATCAGCCAATCAGAAGAAGGGGCGTGGCTAATTTGCACCAATGAGGGTCAGGGACTCCATACTTAGTCATTTGACACCACCCATGTCTCTGTATGTCAAACCATTCAAAAGATATTGTACTTTAATGTATCAGCCAATCAGAAGAAGGGGCGTGGCTAATTTGCACCAATGAGGGTCAGGGACTCGATACTTAGTCATTTGACACCACCCATGTCTCTGTATGTCAAACCATTCAAAAGATATTGGACTTTAACGTATCGGCCAATCAGAAGAAGGGGCGGGGCTAATTTGCACCAATGAGGGTCAGGGACTCGATACTTAGTCATTTGACACCACCCATGTCTCTGTATGTCAAACCATTCAAAAGATATTGGACTATAACGTATCGGCCAATCAGAAGAAGGGGCGTGGCTAATTTGCACCAATGAGGGTCAGGGACTCGATACTTAGTCATTTGACACCACCCATGTCTCTGTATGTCAAACCATTCAAAAGATATTGGACTTTAACGTATCGGCCAATCAGAAGAAGGGGCGGGGCTAATTTGCACCAATGAGGGTCAGGGACTCGATACTTAGTCATTTGACACCACCCATGTCTCTGTATGTCAAACCATTCAAAAGATATTGGACTTTAACGTATCAGCCAATCAGAAGAAGGGGCGGGGCTAATTTGCACCAATGAGGGTCAGGGACTCGATACTTAGTCATTTGACACCACCCATGTCTCTGTATGTCAAACCATTCAAAAGATATTGGACTTTAACGTATCAGCCAATCAGAAGAAGGGGCGTGGCTAATTTGCACCAATGAGGGTCAGGGACTCCATACTTAGTCATTTGACACCACCCATGTCTCTGTATGTCAAACCATTCAAAAGATATTGTACTTTAATGTATCAGCCAATCAGAAGAAGGGGCGTGGCTAATTTGCACCAATGAGGGTCAGGGACTCGATACTTAGTCATTTGACACCACCCATGTCTCTGTATGTCAAACCATTCAAAAGATATTGGACTTTAACGTATCAGCCAATCAGAAGAAGGGGCGGGGCTAATTTGCACCAATGAGGGTCAGGGGCTCGATACTTAGTCATTTGATACCACCCGTGAGTCTCTATGTCAAACCATTCAAAAGATATTGGACTATAACGTATCGGCCAATCAGAAGAAGGGGCGGGGCTAATATGTATATATAATATACAAATGTAAATATTTATATGTATAATAATAATAATAATATACATATATATCCCATGAACCTGTCCCCAGCAGGACTGGGGATCATGTAAGGTCAAAAGGTCAGGGTTCAGATTCCTCCATTATCCAAGGTAAAGTATTATGAAGTCTGCATTGAGTGGGTCATGTGACTAGTTCTGGGTCACATGACCCGGAAGTATGGTAGTGTATATTGTATTGGAATGACTCAGCTAGTTCTTCGGATTTGACAAGCCTCAAATAACTTCACCTTGTAATCAAACTGTAGCTCCTAGCAGAAAAACAAAGACATCGTGAGAGAGACAGAACCCGGAAGATTCTGACAATCTTAATTTTATTCAGATATTCCTTAAAATGTGTTAGTAACGGCAATTCGAAAACAAAAATGAGATTTTTTTGAAGAAAACGTTATTTATTATGGGAGTCAATGGAGAGAAAGACAGGATTTGGCATGGCTGTTAGTCTCCCCGTTCAAATTTTGTGCACACCACGCCTGTCAAAGTCACATTTTATGAATCACAAAACCTATGTCTATATTCTGACCAAAAATGATCTGTCTACCTTTTACGGTTTGGCCGTGAGGTCGAGTTACAAATAAAAATTATGATCATTTTTTTAAAGTCTCTCGCACTCTGATCAATTAGAACCGCACTGAAGATTTGACAAAAAAGTGATTTCCAGTCCTCGCTTGAGCGCTCATATCTTGAAAAGTGTACATTTTAGGAAAAAACAGTCCGGGGTTTAGAGAGAGAAGAGAAGTTTTCCTCCGTTTTGAAGTTTGAATGACCTTTCTACGTGCAAGTATGAGAAAGATAGGTGACTCAGAAAAAAGGTGATTTTTTTTTTTTTAACCTCATCCCACACACAGTGTGAAATGCTGCCCCATACAAATACATGGTCCCCATTAGTTTGGAAATTTGGAAATGTTTTTGCACTTCGTGCAAAAACTATTCGTGCCATCGTTCTGAAAATCCACAGGAATGTAGTTAAATTCAGGGCCTACAACTTTCTAAATCGGTTCAGAATTTTTCGAGTAACGGTATGCGAGTGGTGAGGCCCCAAAGTTCACGCAATGCGTTCCGGATGGGGCAAAAAGCGCACGTTTGTGCACGTTGCGCAAAAACGTGCACGCCAATCGCTTATAAAAGTCATACCAATTGATTCCCGATTAAGGCGCACGTTTCTACGTTTTTACTTTTTGAGTTTTCTCAAAGCTGCGCAACTAGTTACGCGCCGAAGTTTATACGGAAGAATATGGAATAATAAATAAATAAGCCTGAGCAATAGTATTAGTGCCTCGTGCTGCGCACGAGGCACTCCTCCTCCATTGAGCTTGCGCATCTCAATGGAGGAGGCGTGCCACGTGGCGCAGCCGTGGCACTAACTAGACAAAATTCCCGGGAAATTTTGAAGTGCCACGGACTACTGCCGGATGATCGCGGGATGCACCCATGAAGGTCAAGGACTCGATACTTGGTCATTTGACACCACCCATGACTCTCTATGTCAAACCATTCAAAAGATATTGGACTATAACGTATCGGCCAATCAGAAGAAGGGGCGTGGCTAATTTGCACCAATGAGGGTCAGGGACTCGATACTTAGTCATTTGACACCACCCATGTCTCTGTATGTCAAACCATTCAAAAGATATTGGACTTTAACGTATCAGCCAATCAGAAGAAGGGGCGTGGCTAATTTGCACCAATGAGGGTCAGGGACTCGATACTTGGTCATTTGACACCACCCATGTCTCTGTATGTCAAACCATTCAAAAGATATTGGACTATAACGTATCGGCCAATCAGAAGAAGGGGCGGGGCTAATTTGCACCAATGAGGGTGAGGGACTCCATACTTAGTCATTTGACACCACCCATGTCTCTGTATGTCAAACCATTCAAAAGATATTGGACTTTAACGTATCAGCCAATCAGAAGAAGGGGCGGGGCTAATTTGCACCAATGAGGGTCAGGGACTCGATACTTAGTCATTTGACACCACCCATGTCTCTGTATGTCAAACCATTCAAAAGATATTGGACTTTAACGTATCAGCCAATCAGAAGAAGGGGCGTGGCTAATTTGCACCAATGAGGGTCAGGGACTCGATACTTAGTCATTTGACACCACCCATGTCTCTGTATGTCAAACCATTCAAAAGATATTGGACTTTAACGTATCAGCCAATCAGAAGAAGGGGCGGGGCTAATTTGCACCAATGAGTGTCAGGGGCTCGATACTTAGTCATTTGATACCACCCGTGAGTCTCTATGTCAAACCATTCAAAAGATATTGGACTATAACGTATCGGCCAATCAGAAGAAGGGGCGGGGCTAATATGTATATATAATATACAAATGTAAATATTTATATGTATAATAATAATAATATACATATATATCCCATGAACCTGTCCCCAGCAGGACTGGGGATCATGTAAGGTCAGGGTTCAGATTCCTCCATTATCCAAGGTAAAGTATTATGAAGTCTGCATTGAGTGGGTCATGTGACTAGTTCTGGGTCACATGACCCGGAAGTATGGTAGTGTATATTGTATTGGAATGACTCAGCTAGTTTTTTGGATTTGACAAGCCTCAAATAACTTCACCTTGTAATCAAACTGTAGCTCCTAGCAGAAAAACAAAGACATCGTGAGAGAGACAGAACCCGGAAGATTCTGACAATCTTAATTTCATTCAGATATTCCTTAAAATGTGTTAGTAACGGCAATTCGAAAACAAAAATGAGATTTTTTTGAAGAATTTTTTTTTTAACATTGCAGTGAATGGAGAAGGAGACAGGAATTGGCATGGCTCTTAGTCTCCCCGTTTAAATTTTGTGCACACCACGCCTGTCAAAGTCACATTTTAAGAATACCAATATGTATGTCTACATTCTGACCAAAAATGATCTGTCCAGCTTTTACGGTTCGGCCGTGAGGTCGAGTTACAAATAAAAATTATGGTCATTTTTTCAGGGTTCTGCTCACTCTGATCAATTCGAACCTCCACTCTAGATTTGAAAAAGGGGGTTTTTTAGTCCTCGCTTGAAGGCTCATATCTTGAAAAGTGTACATTTTAGGAAAAAACAGTCCGGGGTTTAGAGAGAGAAGAGAAGTTTTCCTCCGTTTTGAAGTTTGAATGACCTTTCTACGTGCAAGTATGAGAAAGATAGGTGACTCAGAAAAAAGGTGATTTTTTTTTTTTTAACCTCATCCCACACACAGTGTGAAATGCTGCCCCATACAAATACATGGTCCCCATTAGTTTGGAAATTTGGAAATGTTTTTGCACTTCGTGCAAAAACTATTCGTGCCATCGTTCTGAAAATCCACAGGAATGTAGTTAAATTCAGGGCCTACAACTTTCTAAATCGGTTCATAATTTTTCGAGTAACGGTGTGCGAGTGGTGAGGCCCCAAAGTTGACGCAATGCGTTCCGGATGGGGCAAAAAGTGCACGTTTGTGCACGTTGCGCAAAAACGTGCACGCCAATCGCTAATAAAAGTCATACCAATCGATTCCCGATTAAGGCGCACGTTTCTACGTTTTTACTTTTCGCGTTTTCTCAAAGCTGTGGGACTAGTTACGCGCCGAAGTTTATACGGAAGAATATGGAATAATAATAATAACTAGACCAAAATTCCCGGGAAATTTTGAAGTGCCACGGACTACTGCCGGATGATCGCGGGGCTCGATACTGATTGATATACTGATTAATATGACATCATCCATGACTCTGTATGTCATACCATTCAAAAGATATTTGACAATAACGTATCAGCCAATCAGAAGAAGGGGCGGGGCTAATTTGCACCAATGAGGGTCAAGGACTCGATACAGATTCCAATGACACCACCCATGACTCTCTATGTCAAACCATTCAAAAGTTATTACAGAAAATATGTAATAGGCTAATAGAACCGCTAACAAGACCGCTAACGGGATAGCTAACAGAACCGCTAACGGAACCTCTAACAGTATCGCTAACTGAACCGCTAACGGGATCGCTAAAGGGATCGCTAACGGGACCGCTAACGGGACTGCTAACCGAGCCGCTAACGGAATCGCTAACTGAGCCGCTAACAACCGCTAACGGAACCGCTAACAGGACCGCTAATGGGACCGCTAATGGGATCGCTAACGGAACCGCTAACGGGACCGCTAACGGGACCGCTAACAGGATCGCTAACGGGATCGCTAACCGAGCCGCTAATGGAATCGCTAACCGAGCCGCTAACAACCGCTAACGGAACCGCTAACGGGACCGTTAACAGAACCGCTAACAGAACCGCTAACAGGACCGCTAACGGGATCGCTAACAACCGCTAGCGGAACCGCTAACGGGACCGCTAATGGGATTGCTAACGGGACCGCTAGCGGGGTCGCTAACTGGACCGCTAACGGGATCGCTAACGGGGTCGCTAACTGGACCGCTAACGGGATCGCTAACGGGATCGCTAACGGGACCGCTAACGGGATCGCTAACGGAATCGCTAACTGAACCGCTAACGGGACCGCTAACCGAACCGCTAACGGGATCGCTAACTGAGCCGCTAACGGGATCGCTAACGGGATCGCTAACAACCGCTAACGGGACCGCTAACGGGATTGCTAACGGGACCGCTAACGGGGTCGCTAACTGGACCGCTAACGGGACCGCTAACGGGATTGCTAACGGGACCGCTAACGGGGTCGCTAACTGGACCGCTAACGGGATCGCTAACTGGACCGCTAACACCAATAACACTAACATCCCATAATAACACTAACATCCTATAAAAACACCATACATCCCATAATAACACTAACATCCTATAAAAACACCTGCCATCCCATAATAACACTAACATCCTATAAAAACACCTGCCATCCCATAATAACACTAACATCCTATAAAAACACCTGCCATCCCATAATAACACTAACATCCTATAAAAACACCTGCCATCCCATAATAACACTAACATCCTATAAAAACACCTGACATCCCATAATAACACTAACATCCTATAAAAACACCTGACATCCCATAATAACACTAACATCCTATAAAAACACCTGCCATCCCATAATACCACTAACATCCTATAAAAACACCTGCCATCCCATAATACCACTAACATCCTATAAAAACACCTGACATCCCATAATAACAACTATCGTGTGTGTGTGTGTGTGTGTGTGTGTGTGTGTGTGTGTGTGTGTGTGTGTGTGTGTGTGTGTGTGTGTGTGTGTGTGTGTGTGTGTGTGTGTTCATCTAAGGTTAAAAGGTCAGGGTTAGGATTTCTCCATTTTCCAGGTTATACTATGAATTCTGTACTGAGTGAGTCATGTGACCAGTTCTGGGTCAGTCTAATCAGTACAGCTGAGCTCCGGTTGCTAGGGGCAACAAGAACCTGATACAGAGGGAGCGGGAATGACTCAACTGGATTTTCGGTTGTGACAAACCTGAAATCACTCCACTTTGCGCTCAAACCGTAGCTCTTAGCAGAAAAACGAAAACATTTTGAGAAACGGAGAACCTACCAGATTATCTAAATGTTATTTTCATACAGATATTCCTTAAAATGTGTTAGTAACGGCAATTCGAAAACAAAAATGAGATTTTTTTTAAGAAAACTTCATTTAACATGGGAGTCAATGAAGAGACAGACAGGAATTGGCGTGTCTGTTGGCTCCACCGTTAAAATGTTGTGCACACCACGCCTGTGAAAGTCACATTTTATAAATCACAACACCTATGTCTATATTCTGACCAAAAATGATCTGTCTACCTTTTACGGTTTGGCCGTGACCTCGAGTTACAAATAAGAAATCATGTTTTTTTTTCAGTGTAACTACACTCTAGCAAACTGACTCCCGTGCTCTAGATTTGAAAAAAAGTGATTTCCAGACCTCGCTTGAGGGCTCATATCTTGAAAAGTGTACATTTTAGGAAAAAACAGTCCGGGGTTTGGAGAGAGAAGAGAAGTTTTCCTCCGTTTTGAAGTTTGAATGACGTTTCTACGTCCAAGTATGAGAAAGATACGTGACTCGGAAAAAAGGTGAATTTTGTCTTTTTTTTCTCAACATTTTCCCATCCGCTTATAATGGCGCCATTAAAATGCATGGGAAAATCTTCCCCATTAGTTTGGAAATTTGGAAATGTTTTTGCACTTCGTGCAAAAACTATTCGTGCCATCGTTCTGAAAATCCAGAGGACTGTAGTTAAATTCAGGGCCTACAACTTTCTAAATCGGTTCAGAATTTTTCGAGTAACGGTATGCGAGTGGTGAGGCCCCAAAGTTCACGCAATGCGTTCCGGATGGGGCAAAAAGTGCACGTTTGTGCACGTTGCGCAAAAACGTGCACGCCAATCGCTTATAAAAGTCATACCAATTGATTCCCGATTAAGTTGCACGTTTCTACGTTTTTACTTTTTGAGTTTTCTCAAAGCTGCGCAACTAGTTACGCGCCGAAGTTTATACGGAAGAATATGGAATAATAATAAATAAACTAGACCAAAATTCCCGGGAAATTTTGAAGTGCCACGGACTACTGCCGGATGATCGCGGGATGCACCCATGAAGGTCAAGGACTCGATACTTAGTCATTTGACACCACCCATGACTCTCTATGTCAAACCATTCAAAAGATATTGGACTATAACGTATCGGCCAATCAGAAGAAGGGGCAGGGCTAATTTGCACCAATGAGGGTCAGGGACTCGATACTTAGTCATTTGACACCACCCATGTCTCTGTATGTCAAACCATTCAAAAGATATTGGACTTTAACGTATCAGCCAATCAGAAGAAGGGGCGGGGCTAATTTGCACCAATGAGGGTCAGGGACTCGATACTTGGTCATTTGACACCACCCATGTCTCTGTATGTCAAACCATTCAAAAGATATTGGACTATAACGTATCGGCCAATCAGAAGAAGGGGCGTGGCTAATTTGCACCAATGAGGGTCAGGGACTCCATACTTAGTCATTTGACACCACCCATGTCTCTGTATGTCAAACCATTCAAAAGATATTGGACTTTAACGTATCAGCCAATCAGAAGAAGGGGCGGGGCTAATTTGCACCAATGAGGGTCAGGGACTCGATACTTAGTCATTTGACACCACCCATGTCTCTGTATGTCAAACCATTCAAAAGATATTGGACTTTAACGTATCAGCCAATCAGAAGAAGGGGCGTGGCTAATTTGCACCAATGAGGGTCAGGGACTCGATACTTAGTCACTTGACACCACCCATGTCTCTGTATGTCAAACCATTCAAAAGATATTGGACTATAACGTATCGGCCAATCAGAAGAAGGGGCGTGGCTAATTTGCACCAATGAGGGTCAGGGACTCGATACTCAGTCATTTGACACCACCCATGTCTCTGTATGTCAAACCATTCAAAAGATATTGGACTTTGACGTATCAGCCAATCAGAAGAAGGGGCGGGGCTAATTTGCACCAATGAGGGTCAGGGGCTCGATACTTAGTCATTTGATACCACCCGTGAGTCTCTATGTCAAACCATTCAAAAGATATTGGACTATAACGTATCGGCCAATCAGAAGAAGGGGCGGGGCTAATATGTATATATAATATACAAATGTAAATATTTATATGTATAATAATATACATATATATCCCATGAACCTGTCCCCAGCAGGACTGGGGATCATGTAAGGTCAAAAGGTCAGGGTTCAGATTCCTCCATTATCCAAGGTAAAGTATTATGAAGTCTGCATTGAGTGGGTCATGTGACTAGTTCTGGGTCACATGACCCGGAAGTATGGTAGTGTATATTGTATTGGAATGACTCAGCTAGTTCTTCGGATTTGACAAGCCTCAAATAACTTCACCTTGTAATCAAACTGTAGCTCCTAGCAGAAAAACAAAGACATCGTGAGAGAGACAGAACCCGGAAGATTCTGACAATCTTAATTTTATTCAGATATTCCTTAAAATGTGTTAGTAACGGCAATTCGAAAACAAAAATGAGATTTTTTTGAAGAAAACGTTATTTATTATGGGAGTCAATGGAGAGAAAGACAGGATTTGGCATGGCTGTTAGTCTCCCCGTTCAAATTTTGTGCACACCACGCCTGTCAAAGTCACATTTTATGAATCACAAAACCTATGTCTATATTCTGACCAAAAATGATCTGTCTACCTTTTACGGTTTGGCCGTGAGGTCGAGTTACAAATAAAAATTATGATCATTTTTTTAAAGTCTCTCGCACTCTGATCAATTAGAACCGCACTGAAGATTTGACAAAAAAGTGATTTCCAGTCCTCGCTTGAGCGCTCATATCTTGAAAAGTGTACATTTTAGGAAAAAACAGTCTGGGGTTTAGAGAGAGAAGAGAAGTTTTCCTCCGTTTTGAAGTTTGAATGACCTTTCTACGTGCAAGTATGAGAAAGATAGGTGACTCAGAAAAAAGGTGATTTTTTTTTTTTTAACCTCATCCCACACACAGTGTGAAATGCTGCCCCATACAAATACATGGTCCCCATTAGTTTGGAAATTTGGAAATGTTTTTGCACTTCGTGCAAAAACTATTCGTGCCATCGTTCTGAAAATCCACAGGAATGTAGTTAAATTCAGGGCCTACAACTTTCTAAATCGGTTCATAATTCTTCGAGTAACGGTGTGCGAGTGGTGAGGCCCCAAAGTTGACGCAATGCGTTCCGGATGGGGCAAAAAGCGCACGTTTGTGCACGTTGCGCAAAAACGTGCACGCCAATCGCTAATAAAAGTCATACCAATCGATTCCCGATTAAGGCGCACGTTTCTACGTTTTTACTTTTCGCGTTTTCTCAAAGCTGTGGGACTAGTTACGCGCCAAAGTTTATACGGAAGAATATGGAATAATAAATAAATAAATAAATAATAATAAGCCTGAGCAATAGTATTAGTGCCTCGTGCTGCGCACGAGGCACTCCTCCTCCATTGAGCTTGCGCATCTCAATGGAGGAGGAGTGCCACGTGGCGCAGCCGTGGCACTAACTAGACAAAATTCCCGGGAAATTTTGAAGTGCCACGGACTACTGCCGGATGATCGCGGGATGCACCCATGAAGGTCAAGGACTCGATACTTTGTCATTTGACACCACCCATGACTCTCTATGTCAAACCATTCAAAAGATATTGGACTATAACGTATCGGCCAATCAGAAGAAGGGGCGTGGCTAATTTGCACCAATGAGGGTCAGGGACTCGATACTTAGTCATTTGACACCACCCATGTCTCTGTATGTCAAACCATTCAAAAGATATTGGACTTTAACGTATCAGCCAATCAGAAGAAGGGGCGTGGCTAATTTGCACCAATGAGGGTCAGGGACTCGATACTTAGTCATTTGACACCACCCATGTCTCTGTATGTTAAACCATTCAAAAGATATTGGACTATAACGTATCGGCCAATCAGAAGAAGGGGCGTGGCTAATTTGCACCAATGAGGGTCAGGGACTCGATACTTAGTCATTTGACACCACCCATGTCTCTGTATGTCAAACCATTCAAAAGATATTGGACTTTACGTATCGGCCAATCAGAAGAAGGGGCGGGGCTAATTTGCACCAATGAGGGTCAGGGACTCGATACTTAGTCATTTGACACCACCCATGTCTCTGTATGTCAAACCATTCAAAAGATATTGGACTATAACGTATCGGCCAATCAGAAGAAGGGGCGTGGCTAATTTGCACCAATGAGGGTCAGGGACTCGATACTTAGTCATTTGACACCACCCATGTCTCTGTATGTCAAACCATTCAAAAGATATTGGACTATAACGTATCGGCCAATCAGAAGAAGGGGCGTGGCTAATTTGCACCAATGAGGGTCAGGGACTCGATACTTAGTCATTTGACACCACCCATGTCTCTGTATGTCAAACCATTCAAAAGATATTGGACTATAACGTATCGGCCAATCAGAAGAAGGGGCGTGGCTAATTTGCACCAATGAGGGTCAGGGACTCGATACTTAGTCATTTGACACCACCCATGTCTCTGTATGTCAAACCATTCAAAAGATATTGGACTTTAACGTATCAGCCAATCAGAAGAAGGGGCGGGGCTAATTTGCACCAATGAGGGTCAGGGGCTCGATACTTAGTCATTTGATACCACCCGTGTGTCTCTATGTCAAACCATTCAAAAGATATTGGACTATAACGTATCGGCCAATCAGAAGAAGGGGCGGGGCTAATATGTATATATAATATACAAATGTAAATATTTATATGTATAATAATAATAATATACATATATATCCCATGAACCTGTCCCCAGCAGGACTGGGGATCATGTAAGGTCAAAAGGTCAGGGTTCAGATTCCTCCATTATCCAAGGTAAAGTATTATGAAGTCTGCATTGAGTGGGTCATGTGACTAGTTCTGGGTCACATGACCCGGAAGTATGGTAGTGTATATTGTATTGGAATGACTCAGCTAGTTCTTCGGATTTGACAAGCCTCAAATAACTTCACCTTGTAATCAAACTGTAGCTCCTAGCAGAAAAACAAAGACATCGTGAGGGAGACAGAACCCGGAAGATTCTGACAATCTTAATTTTATTCAGATATTCCTTAAAATGTGTTAGTAACGGCAATTCGAAAACAAAAATGAGATTTTTTTGAAGAAAACTTTTTTTAACATTAGAGTCAATGGAGACAGAGGCAGGATTTGGCGTGACTCTTGGCTCCCCCGTTCAAATTTTGTGCACACCACGCCTGTCAAAGTCATATTATTTGAATCTCAACATCTATGTCTACATTCTGACCAAAGATTATCTTTCTAGCTTTTACGGTTCGGCCGTGAGCTCGAGTTACAAATAAAAATTATGGTCATTTTTTCAAAGTCTCTCGCACTCTGATCAATTAGAACCGCACTGAAGATTTGACAAAAAAGTGATTTCCAGTCCTCGCTTGAGGGCTCATATCTTGAAAAGTGTACATTTTAGGAAAAAACAGTCTGGGGTTTAGAGAGAGAAGAGAAGTTTTCCTCCGTTTTGAAGTTTGAATGACGTTTCTACGTGCAAGTATGAGAAAGATAGGTGACTCAGAAAAAAGGTGATTTTTTTTTTTTTTAACCTCATCACACACACAGTGTGAAATGCTGCCCCATACAAATACATGGTCCCCATTAGTTTGGAAATTTGGAAATGTTTTTGCACTTCGTGCAAAAACAATTCGTGCCATCGTTCTGAAAATCCACAGGACTGTAGTTAAATTCAGGGCCTACAACTTTCTAAATCGGTTCATAATTTTTCGAGTAACGGTGTGCGAGTGGTGAGGCCCCAAAGTTGACGCAATGCGTTCACGATGGGGCAAAAAGCGCACGTTTGTGCACGTTGCGCAAAAACGTGCACGCCAATCGCTAATAAAAGTCATTCCCATGAAGTCCCGATTAAGTCGCACGTTTCTACGTTTTTACTTTTTGAGTTTTCTCAAAGCTGCGCAACTAGTTACGCGCCGAAGTTCATACGGAAGAATATGGAATAATAAATAATAACTAGACCAAAATTCCCGGGAAATTTTGAAGTGCCACGGACTACTGCCGGATGATCGCGGGATGCACCCATGAAGGTCAAGGACTCGATACTTAGTCATTTGACACCACCCATGACTCTCTATGTCAAACCATTCAAAAGATATTGGACTATAACGTATCGGCCAATCAGAAGAAGGGGCGTGGCTAATTTGCACCAATGAGGGTCAGGGACTCGATACTTGGTCATTTGACACCACCCATGTCTCTGTATGTCAAACCATTCAAAAGATATTGGACTATAACGTATCGGCCAATCAGAAGAAGGGGCGTGGCTAATTTGCACCAATGAGGGTCAGGGACTCCATACTTAGTCATTTGACACCACCCATGTCTCTGTATGTCAAACCATTCAAAAGATATTGGACTTTAACGTATCAGCCAATCAGAAGAAGGGGCGGGGCTAATTTGCACCAATGAGGGTCAGGGACTCGATACTTAGTCATTTGACACCACCCATGTCTCTGTATGTCAAACCATTCAAAAGATATGGGACTTTAACGTATCAGCCAATCAGAAGAAGGGGCGTGGCTAATTTGCACCAATGAGGGTCAGGGACTCGATACTTAGTCATTTGACACCACCCATGTCTCTGTATGTCAAACCATTCAAAAGATATTGGACTATAACGTATCGGCCAATCAGAAGAAGGGGCGTGGCTAATTTGCACCAATGAGGGTCAGGGACTCGATACTTAGTCATTTGACACCACCCATGTCTCTGTATGTCAAACCATTCAAAAGATATTGGACTATAACGTATCAGCCAATCAGAAGAAGGGGCGGGGCTAATTTGCACCAATGAGGGTCAGGGACTCGATACTTAGTCATTTGATACCACCCGTGAGTCTCTATGTCAAACCATTCAAAAGATATTGGACTATAACGTATCGGCCAATCAGAAGAAGGGGCGGGGCTAATTTGCACCAATGAGGGTCAGGGGCTCGATACTTAGTCATTTGATACCACCCGTGAGTCTCTATGTCAAACCATTCAAAAGATATTGGACTATAACGTATCGGCCAATCAGAAGAAGGGGCGGGGCTAATATGTATATATAATATACAAATGTAAATATTTATATGTATAATAATAATAATATACATATATATCCCATGAACCTGTCCCCAGCAGGACTGGGGATCATGTAAGGTCAAAAGGTCAGGGTTCAGATTCCTCCATTATCCAAGGTAAAGTATTATGAAGTCTGCATTGAGTGGGTCATGTGACCAGTTCTGGGTCACATGACCCGGAAGTATGGTAGTGTATATTGTATTGGAATGACTCAGCTAGTTCTTCGGATTTGACAAGCCTCAAATAACTTCACCTTGTAAACAAACTGTAGCTCCTAGCAGAAAAACAAAGACATCGTGAGAGAGACAGAACCCGGAAGATTCTGACAATCTTAATTTTATTCAGATATTCCTTAAAATGTGTTAGTAACGGCAATTCGAAAACAAAAATGAGATTTTTTTGAAGAAATTTTTATTTAACATTGCAGTGAATGGAGAGAGAGACAGGAATTGGCATGGCTCTTAGTCTCCCCGTTTAAATTTTGTGCACACCACGCCTGTCAAAGTCACATTTTAAGAATACCAAAATGTATGTCTACATTCTGACCAAAAATTATCTGTCCAGCTTTTACGGTTCGGCCGTGAGGTCGAGTTACAAATAAAAATTATGGTCATTTTTTCAGGGTTCTGCTCACTCTGATCAATTAAAACCTCCACTCTAGATTTGAAAAAGGGGGTTTTTTAGTCCTCGCTTGAAGGCTCATATCTTGAAAAGTGTACATTTTAGGAAAAAACAGTCCGGGGTTTAGAGAGAGAAGAGAAGTTTTCCTCCGTTTTGAAGTTTGAATGACGTTTCTACGTGCAAGTATGAGAAAGATAGGTGACTCAGAAAAAAGGTGATTTTTTTTTTTTTTTTTAACCTTCACCGGACATTTCACACCCACAGTGTGAAATGCTGCCCCATACAAATACATGGGAAAATCTTCCCCATTAGTTTGGAAATTTGGAAATGTTTTTGCACTTTGTGCAAAAACTATTTGTGCCATCGTTCTGAAAATCCACAGGACTGTAGTTAAATTCAGGGCCTACAACTTTCTAAATCGGTTCATAATTTTTCGAGTAACTGTGTGCGAGTGTTGAGGCCCCAAAGTTCACGCAATGCGTTCACGATGGGGCAAAAAGCGCACGTTTGTGCACGTTGCGCAAAAACGTGCACGCCAATCGCTAATAAAAGTCATTCCCATGAAGTCCCGATTAAGTCGCACGTTTCTACGTTTTTACTTTTTGAGTGTTCTCAAAGCTGCGCAACTAGTTACGCGCCGAAGTTTATACGGAAGAATATGGAATAAATAATAATAATAAACTAGACAAAATTCCCGGGAAATTTTGAAGTGCCACGGACTACTGCCGGATGATCGCGGGGCTTATTTGCACCCATGAAGGTCAAGGACTCGATACAGATTCCAATGACACCTCCCATGACTCTCTATGTCAAACCATTCAAAAGTTATTACAGAAAATATGTAATAGGCTAATAGAACCGCTAACAAGACCGCTAACGGGATAGCTAACAGAACCGCTAACGGAACCTCTAACGGGATCGCTAACTGAACCGCTAATGGGATCGGTAAAGGGATCGCTAACGGGACCGCTAACGGGACCGCTAACCGAGCCGCTAACGGAATCGCTAACCGAGCCGCTAACAACCGCTAACGGAACCGCTAACGGGACCGCTAATGGGACCGCTAATGGAATCGCTAACGGAACCGCTAACGGGACCGCTAACGGGACCGCTAACGGGATCGCTAACGGGATCGCTAACCGAGCCGCTAATGGAATCGCTAACCGAGCCGCTAACAACCGCTAACGGGACCGCTAATGGGACCGCTAATGGGATCGCTAACGGAACCGCTAACGGGACCGCTAACGGGACCGCTAACGGGATCGCTAACCGAGCCGCTAATGGGGTCGCTAACGGGACCGCTAACAACCGCTAACGGAACCGCTAACGGGACCGCTAACAGAACCGCTAACAGAACCGCTAACGGGACCGCTAATGGGATTGCTAACAACCGCTAGCGGAACCGCTAACGGGACCGCTAATGGGATTGCTAACGGGACCGCTAACGGGGTCGCTAACTGGACCGCTAACGGGATCGCTAACGGGACCGCTAACGGGACCGCTAATGGGATCGCTAACGGAATCGCTAACTGAACCGCTAACGGGACCGCTAACGGGACCGCTAACCGAGCCGCTAACGGGATCGCTAACTGAGCCGCTAACGGGATCGCTAATGGGATCGCTAACGGGACCGCTAACGTGACCGCTAACCGAGCCGCTAACGGGATCGCTAACCGAGCCGCTAACAACCGCTAACGGAACCGCTAACGGGACCGCTAACGGGACCGCTAACGGGATCGCTAACGGAACCGCTAACGGGACCGCTAACGGGATCGCTAACGGGATCGCTAACGGGACCGCTAACCGAGCCGCTAATGGGATCGCTAACGGGACCGCTAACAACCGCTAACGGAACCGCTAACGGGACCGCTAACAGAACCGCTAACAGAACCGCTAACGGGACCGCTAACGGGATCGCTAACAACCGCTAGCGGAACCGCTAACGGGACCGCTAATGGGATTGCTAACGGGACCGCTAACGGGGTCGCTAACTTGACCGCTAACGGGAACGCTAACTTGACCGCTAACGGGATCGCTAACGGAATCGCTAACTGAACCGCTAACGGGACCGCTAACCGAGCCGCTAACGGGATCGCTAACCGAGCCGCTAACGGGATCGCTAACGGGATCGCTAACAACCGCTAACGGGACAACTAACGGGATTGCTAACGGGGTCGCTAACTTGACCGCTAACGGGATCGCTAACCGGACCGCTAACGGGACCGCTAACGGGATCGCTAACAGGACCGCTAACCGAGCCGCTAACGGGATCGCTAACCGAGCCGCTAACGGGATCGCTAACGGGACCGCTAACGGGATTGCTAACGGGACCGCTAACGGGGTCGCTAACTGGACCGCTAACGGGGTCGCTAACTGGACCGCTAACGGGATCGCTAACTGGACCGCTAACGGGACTTCTAACGGGATCGCTAACAGGACCGCTAACAGAACCGCTAACGGGACCGCTAACACCGATAGCACTACCATCCCATAATAAACACCTACCATCACATAATAAACACCTACCATCCCATAATAAACACCTACCATCCCATAATAACACTAACATCCCATAATAACACTAACATCCTATAAAAACACCTTCCATCCCATAATAACACTAACATCCTATAAAAACACCTGCCATCCCATAATAACACTAACATCCTATAAAAACACCTGACATCCCATAATAACACTAACATCCTATAAAAACACCTGCCATCCCATAATAACACTAAAATCCTATAAAAACACCTGCTATCCCATAATAACACTAACATCCTATAAAAACACCTGCCATCCCATAATAACACTAACATCCTATAAAAACACCTGACATCCCATAATAACACCTATCGTGTGTGTGTGTGTGTGTGTGTGTGTGTGTGTGTGTGTGTGTGTGTGTGTGTGTGTGTGTGTGTGTGTGTTCATCTAAGGTTAAAAGGTCAGGGTTCAGATTTCTCCATTTTCCAGGTTATACTATGAAGTCTGTACTGAGTGAGTCATGTGACCAGTTCTGGGTCAGTCTAATCAGTACAGCTGAGCTCTGGTTGCTAGGGGCAACAAGAACCTGATACAGAGGGAGCGTGAATGACTCAGCTGGATTTTCGGTTGTGACAAACCTGAAATCACTCCACTTTGCGCTCAAACCGTAGCTCTTAGCAGAAAAACGAAAACATTTTGAGAAACGGAGAACCTACCAGATTATCTAAATGTTATTTTCATACAGATATTCCTTAAAATGTGTTAGTAACGGCAATTCGAAAACAAAAATGAGATTTTTTTTAAGAAAACTTCATTTAACATGGGAGTCAATGAAGAACGAGACAGGAACTGGCGTGTCTGTTGGCTCCCCCGTTAAAATTTTGTGCACACCACGCCTGTCAAAGTCACATTTTATGAATCACAAAACCTATGTCTATATTCTGACCAAAAATTATCTGTCTACCTTTTACGGTTTGGCCGTGACCTCGAGTTACAAATAAGAAATCATGTTTTTTTTTCAGTGTAACTACACTCTAGCAAACTGACTCCCGTGCTCTAGATTTGAAAAAAAGTGATTTCCAGTCCTCGCTTGAGGGCTCATATCTTGAAAAGTGTACATTTTAGGAAAAAACTGTTTCGGGTTTGGAGAGAGAAGAGAAGTTTTCCTCCGTTTTGAAGTTTGAATGACGTTTCTACGTGCAAGTATGAGAAAGATACGTGACTCAGAAAAAAGGTGATTTTTTTTTTTTTTTTAACTTCCTCCCACCCACAGTGTGAAATGCTGCCCCATACAAATACATGGGAAAATCTCCCCATTAGTTTGGAAATTTGGAAATGTTTTTGCACTTCGTGCAAAAACTATTCGTGCCAACGTTCTGAAAATCCACAGGACTGTAGTTAAATTCAGGGCCTACAACTTTCTAAATCGGTTCAGAATTTTTCGAGTAACGGTGTGCGAGTGGTGAGGCCCCAAACTTCTCGCAATGCGTTCCGGATGGGGCAAAAAGCGCACGTTTGTGCACGTTGCGCAAAAACGTGCACGCCGATCGCTAATAAAAGTCATACCCATCGATTCCCGATTAAGACGCACGTTTCTACGTTTTTACTTTTCGCCTTTTCTCAAAGCTGCGGGACAAGTTACGCGCCGAAGTTTTTACGGAAGAATATGGAATAAATAAATAATAAATAAGCCTGAGCAATAGTATGAGTGCCTCGTGCTGCGCACGAGGCACTCCTCCTCCATTGAGCTTGCGCAGCTCAATGGAGGAGGAGTGCCACGTGGCGCAGCCGTGGCACTAACTAGACAAAATTCCCGGGAAATTTTGAAGTGCCACGGACTACTGCCGGATGATCGCGGGGCTTATTTGCACCCATGAAGGTCAAGGACTCGATACAGATTCCAATGACACCACCCATGACTCTCTATGTCAAACCATTCAAAAGTTATTACAGAAAATATAGAACCGCTAACTGAACCGCTAACGGGATCGCTAACGGGATCGCTAACGGGACCGCTAACCGAGCCGCTAACGGGATCGCTAACCGAGCCGCTAACAACCGCTAACGGAACCGCTAACGGGACCGCTAATGGGATCGCTAACGGAACCGCTAACGGGACCGCTAACGGGACCGCTAACGGGATCGCTAACGGGATCGCTAACGGGATCGCTAACGGGATCGCTAACGGGACCGCTAACCGAGCCGCTAATGGGATCGCTAACGGGACCGCTAACAGAACCGCTAACAGAACCGCTAACGGGATCGCTAACAACCGCTAGCGGAACCGCTAACGGGACCGCTAATGGGATTGCTAACGGGACCGCTAACGGGGTCGCTAACTGGACCGCTAACGGGATCGCTAACTGGACCGCTAACGGTACCGCTAACGGGATCGCTAACGGAATCGCTAACTGAACCGCTAAGGGGACCGCTAACGGGACCGCTAACCGAGCCGCTAATGGGATCGCTAACGGGACCGCTAACAACCGCTAACAGAACCGCTAACGGGACCGCTAACAGAACCGCTAACAGAACCGCTAACGGGATCGCTAACAACCGCTAGCGGAACCGCTAACGGGACCGCTAATGGGATTGCTAACGGGACCGCTAACGGGGTCGCTAACTGGACCGCTAACGGGATCGCTAACTGGACCGCTAACGGTACCGCTAACGGGATTGCTAACGGAATCGCTAACTGAACCGCTAACGGGACCGCTAACCGAGCCGCTAACGGGATTGCTAACCGAGCCGCTAATGGGATCGCTAACGGGACCGCTAACAACCGCTAACGGGACCGCTAACAACCGCTAACGGAACCGCTAACAGGACCGCTAACAGAACCGCTAACGGGACCGCTAACGGGATCGCTAACAACCGCTAGCGGAACCGCTAACGGGACCGCTAACGGGGTCGCTAACTGGACTGCTAACGGGATGGCTAACTGGACCGCTAACGGGACCGCTAACGGGATCGCTAACGGAATCGCTAACTGAACCGCTAACGGGACCGCTAACGGGATCGCTAACAACCGCTAGCGGAACCGCTAACGGGACCGCTAACGGGGTCGCTAACTGGACCGCTAACCGGATCGCTAACTGGACCGCTAACGGGACCGCTAACGGGATCGCTAACGGAATCGCTAACTGAACCGCTAACGGGACCGCTAACCGAGCCGCTAACGGGATCGCTAACTGGACCGCTAACGGGACCGCTAACCGAGCCGCTAACGGGATCGCTAACGGAATCGCTAACTGAACCGCTAACGGGATCGCTAACAACCGCTAACGGGACCGCTAACGGGATTGCTAACGGGACCGCTAACGGGGTCGCTAACTGGACCGCTAACGGGATCGCTAACTGGACCGCTAACGGGACCGCTAACGGGATCGCTAACAGGACCGCTAACAGAACCGCTAACGGGACCGCTAACACCAATAACACTACCATCCCATAATAAACACCTACCATCCCATAATAACAATAACATCCCATAATAACACTAACATCCTATAAAAACACCTGCCATCCCATAATAACACTAACATCCTATAAAAACACCTGCCATCCCATAATAACACTAACATCCTATAAAAACACCTGACATCCCATAATAACACTAACATCCTATAAAAACACCTGACATCCCATAATAACACTAACATCCTATAAAAACACCTGACATCCCATAATAACACCTATTGTGTGTGTGTGTGTGTGTGTGTGTGTGTGTGTGTGTGTGTGTGTGTGTGTGTGTGTGTGTGTGTGTGTGTGTGTGTGTGTGTGTGTTCATCTAAGGTTAAAAGGTCAGGGTTCAGATTTCTCCATTTTACAGGTTATACTATGAAGTCTGTACTGAGTGAGTCATGTGACCAGTTCTGGGTCAGTCTAATCAGTCAACAGCTGAGCTCTGGTTGCTAGGAGCAACAAGAACCTGATACAGAGGGAGCGGGAATGACTCAGCTGGATTTTTGGTTGTGACAAACCTGAAATCACTCCACTTTGCGCTCAAACCGTAGCTCTTAGCAGAAAAACGAAAACATTTTGAGAAACAGAGAACCTACCAGATTATCTAAATGTTATTTTCATACAGATATTCCTTAAAATGTGTTAGTAACGGCAATTCGAAAACAAAAATGAGATTTTTTTTAAGAAAACTTCATTTAACATGGGAGTCAATGAAGAGAGAGACAGGAACTGGCGTGTCTGTTGGCTCCCCCGTTAAAATTTTGTGCACACCACGCCTGTCAAAGTCACATTTTATAAATCACAACACCTATGTCTATATTCTGACCAAAAATTATCTGTCTACCTTTTACGGTTTGGCCGTGACCTCGAGTTACAAATAAGAAATCATGTTCTTTTTTCAGTGTAACTACACTCTAGCGAACTGACTCCCGTGCTCTAGATTTGAAAAAAAGTGGTTTCCAGTCCTCGCTTGAGGGCTCATATCTTGAAAAGTGTACATTTTAGGAAAAAACAGTCCGGGGTTTGGAGAGAGAAGAGAAGTTTTCCTCCGTTTTGAAGTTTGAATGACGTTTCTACGTGCAAGTATGAGAAAGATATGTGACTCGGAAAAAAGGTGAATTTTGTCTTTTTTTTCTCGACATTGTCCCATCCGCTTTGAATGGGCCCATACAAATACATGGGGAAATCTCCCCATTAGTTTAGAAATTTGGAAATGTTTTTGCACTTCGTGCAAAAACTATTTGTGCCATTGCTCTGAAAATCCACAGGACTGTAGTTAAATTCAGGGCCTACAACTTTCTAAATCGGTTCAGAATTTTTCAAGCAACGGTGTGCGAGTGGTGAGGCCCCAAACTTCTCGCAATGCGTTCCGGATGGGGCAAAAAGCGCACGTTTGTGCACGTTGCGCAAAAACGTGCACGCCAATCGCTAATAAAAGTCATACCCATCGATTCCCGATTAAGGCGCACGTTTCTACGTTTTTACTTTTCGCGTTTTGTCAAAGCTGTGGGACTAGTTACGCGCCGAAGTTTTTACGGAAGAATAAATAAATAATAATAAGCCTGAGCAATAGTATGAGTGCCTCGTGCTGCGCACGAGGCACTCCTCCTCCATTGAGCTTGCGCAGCTCAATGGAGGAGGCGTGCCACGTGGCGCAGCCGTGGCACTAATAAGCCTGAGCAATAGTATGAGTGCCTCGTGCTGCGCACGAGGCACTCCTCCTCCATTGAGCTTGCGCATCTCAATGGAGGAGGAGTGCCACGTGGCGCAGCCGTGGCACTAACTAGACCAAAATTCCCGGGAAATTTTGAAGTGCCACGGACTACTGCCGGATGATCGCGGGGCTTATTTGCACCCATGAAGGTCAAGGACTCGATACAGATTCCAATGACACCACCCATGACTCTCTATGTCAAACCATTCAAAAGTTATTATAGAAAATATGTAATAGGCTAATAGAACCGCTAACAAAACCGCTAACGGGACCGCTAACGGGATAGCTAACAGAACCGCTAACGGAACCTCTAACGGGATCGCTAACTGAACAGCTAACGGGATCGCTAACGGGATCGCTAACGGGATCGCTAACGGGATCGCTAACGGGACCGCTAACCGAGCCGCTAACGGAATCGCTAACCGAGCCGCTAACAACCGCTAACGGAACCGCTAACGGGACCGCTAATGGGATCGCTAACGGAACCGCTAACGGGACCGCTAACGGGACCGCTAACGGGATCGCTAACGGGATCGCTAACCGAGCCGCTAACGGAATCGCTAACCGAGCCGCTAACAACCGCTAACGGAACCGCTAACGGGACCGCTAATGGGACCGCTAATGGGATCGCTAACGGAACCGCTAACTGGACCGCTAACGGGACCGCTAACGGGATCGCTAACGGGATCGCTAATGGGACCGCTAACCGAGCCGCTAATGGGTCGCTAACCGGACCGCTAACAACCGCTAACGGAACCGCTAACGGGACCGCTAACAGAACCGCTAACAGAACCGCTAACGGGACCGCTAACGGGATCGCTAACAACCGCTAGCGGAACCGCTAACGGGACCGCTAATGGGATTGCTAACGGGACCGCTAACGGGGTCGCTAACTGGACCGCTAACTGGATCGCTAACGGGACCGCTAACGGAATCGCTAACTGAACCGCTAACGGGACCGCTAACGGGACCGCTAACGGGATCGCTAACCGAGCCGCTAACGGGATCGCTAACGGGATCGCTAACAACCGCTAACGGGATTGCTAACGGGACCGCTAACGGGGTCGCTAACTGGACCGCTAACGGGATCGCTAACTGGACCGCTAACGGGACCGCTAACGGGATCGCTAACAGGACCGCTAACAGAACCGCTAACGGGACCGCTAACACCAATAACACTACCATCCCATAATAAACACCTACCATCCCATAATAACACTAACATCCCATAATAACACTAACATCCTATAAAAACACCTGCCATCCCATAATAACACTAACATCCTATAAAAACACCTGCCATCCCATAATAACACTAACATCCTATAAAAACACCTGCCATCCCATAATAACACTAACATCCTATAAAAACACCTGCCATCCCATAATAACACTAACATCCTATAAAAACACCTGACATCCCATAATAACACTAACATCCTATAAAAACACCTGACATCCCATAATAACACTAACATCCTATAAAAACACCTTACATCCCATAATAACACTAACATCCTATAAAAACACCTGACATCCCATAATAACACTAATATCCTATAAAAACACCTGCCATCCCATAATAACCCCTATCGTGTGTGTGTGTGTGTGTGTGTGTGTGTGTGTGTGTGTGTGTGTGTGTGTGTGTGTGTGTGTGTGTGTGTGTGTTCATCTAAGGTTAAAAGGTCAGGGTTCAGATTTCTCAATTTTCCAGGTTATACTATGAATTCTGTACTGAGTGAGTCATGTGACCAGTTCTGGGTCAGTCTAATCAGTCAACAGCTGAGCTCTGGTTGCTAGGGGCAACAAGAACCTGATACAGAGGGAGCGGGAATGACTCAGCTGGATTTTCGGTTGTGACAAACCTGAAATCACTCCACTTTGCGCTCAAACCGTAGCTCTTAGCAGAAAAACGAAAACATTTTGAGAAACGGAGAACCTACCAGATTATCTAAATGTTATTTTCATACAGATATTCCTTAAAATGTGTTAGTAACGGCAATTCGAAAACAAAAATGAGATTTTTTTTAAGAAAACTTCATTTAACATGGGAGTCAATGAGGAGAGAGACAGGAACTGGCGTGTCTGTTGGCTCCCCCGTTAAAATTTTGTGCACACCACGCCTGTCAAAGTCACATTTTATGAATCACAACACCTATGTCTATATTCTGACCAAAAATTATCTGTCTACCTTTTACGGTTTGCCCGTGAGCTCGAGTTACAAATAAGAAATCATGTTTTTTTTTCAGTGTAACTACACTCTAGCAAACTGACTCCCGTGCTCTAGATTTGAAAAAAAGTGATTTCCAGTCCTCGCTTGAGGGCTCATATCTTGAAAAGTGTACATTTTAGGAAAAAACAGTTTCGGGTTTGGAGAGAGAAGAGAAGTTTTCCTCCGTTTTGAAGTTTGAATGACGTTTCTACGTGCAAGTATGAGAAAGATACGTGACTCGGAAAAAAGGTGAATTTTGTCTTTTTTTTCTCAACATTTTCCCATCCGCTTATAATGGCGCCATTGAAATGCATGGGAAAATCTTCCCCATTAGTTTGGAAATTTGGAAATGTTTTTGCACTTCGTGCAAAAACTATTCATGCCATCGTTCTGAAAATCCACAGGACTGTAGTTAAATTCAGGGCCTACAACTTTCTAAATCGGATCAGAATTTTTCGAGTAACGGTGTGCGAGTGGTAAGGCCCCAAAGTTCACGCAATGCGTTCCGGATGGGGCAAAAAGTGCACGTTTGTGCACGTTGCGCAAAAACGTGCACGCCAATTGCTTATAAAAGTCATACCCATCGATTCCCGATTAAGGCGCACGTTTCTACGTTTTTACTTTTCGCGTTTTCTCAAAGCTGCGGGACAAGTTACGCGCCGAAGTTTTTACGGAAGAATATGGAATAATAATAAGCCTGAGCAATAGTATGAGTGCCTCGTGCTGCGCACGAGGCACTCCTCCTCCATTGAGCTTGCGCAGCTCAATGGAGGAGGCGTGCCACGTGGCGCAGCCGTGGCACTAATAAGCCTGAGCAATAGTATTAGTGCCTCGTGCTGCGCACGAGGCACTCCTCCTCCATTGAGCTTGCGCATCTCAATGGAGGAGGCGTGCCACGTGGCGCAGCCGTGGCACTAACTAGACCAAAATTCCCGGGAAATTTTGAAGTGCCACGGACTACTGCCGGATGATCGCGGGATGCACCCATGAAGGTCAAGGACTCGATACTTAGTCATTTGACACCACCCATGACTCTCTATGTCAAACCATTCAAAAGATATTGGACTATAACGTATCGGCCAATCAGAAGAAGGGGCGGGGCTAATTTGCACCAATGAGGGTCAGGGACTCGATACTTGGTCATTTGACACCACCCATGTCTCTGTATGTCAAACCATTCAAAAGATATTGGACTATAACGTATCGGCCAATCAGAAGAAGGGGCGTGGCTAATTTGCACCAATGAGGGTCAGGGACTCCATACTTGGTCATTTGACACCACCCATGTCTCTGTATGTCAAACCATTCAAAAGATATTGGACTTTAACGTATCAGCCAATCAGAAGAAGGGGCGTGGCTAATTTGCACCAATGAGGGTCAGGGACTCGATACTTAGTCATTTGACACCACCCATGTCTCTGTATGTCAAACCATTCAAAAGATATTGGACTTTAACGTATCAGCCAATCAGAAGAAGGGGCGTGGCTAATTTGCACCAATGAGGGTCAGGGACTCGATACTTAGTCATTTGACACCACCCATGTCTCTGTATGTCAAACCATTCAAAAGATATTGGACTATAACGTATCGGCCAATCAGAAGAAGGGGCGTGGCTAATTTGCACCAATGATGGTCAGGGACTCGATACTTAGTCATTTGACACCACCCATGTCTCTGTATGTCAAACCATTCAAAAGATATTGGACTATAACGTATCAGCCAATCAGAAGAAGGGGCGTGGCTAATTTGCACCAATGAGGGTCAGGGACTCGATACTTAGTCATTTGACACCACCCATGTCTCTGTATGTCAAACCATTCAAAAGATATTGGACTTTAACGTATCAGCCAATCAGAAGAAGGGGCGGGGCTAATTTGCACCAATGAGGGTCAGGGGCTCGATACTTAGTCATTTGATACCACCCGTGAGTCTCTATGTCAAACCATTCAAAAGATATTGGACTATAACGTATCGGCCAATCAGAAGAAGGGGCGTGGCTAATTTGCACCAATGAGGGTCAGGGACTCGATACTTAGTCATTTGACACCACCCATGTCTCTGTATGTCAAACCATTCAAAAGATATTGGACTATAACGTATCGGCCAATCAGAAGAAGGGGCGTGGCTAATTTGCACCAATGAGGGTCAGGGACTCGATACTTAGTCATTTGACACCACCCATGTCTCTGTATGTCAAACCATTCAAAAGATATTGGACTTTAACGTATCAGCCAATCAGAAGAAGGGGCGGGGCTAATTTGCACCAATGAGGGTCAGGGGCTCGATACTTAGTCATTTGATACCACCCGTGAGTCTCTATGTCAAACCATTCAAAAGATATTGGACTATAACGTATCGGCCAATCAGAAGAAGGGGCGGGGCTAATTTGCACCAATGAGGGTCAGGGACTCGATACTTAGTCATTTGACACCACCCATGTCTCTGTATGTCAAACCATTCAAAAGATATTGGACTTTAACGTATCAGCCAATCAGAAGAAGGGGCGTGGTTAATTTGCACCAATGAAGGTCAGGGACTCGATACTTAGTCATTTGACACCACCCATGTCTCTGTATGTCTAACCATTCAAAAGATATTGGACTTTAACGTATCAGCCAATCAGAAGAAGGGGCGTGGCTAATTTGCACCAATGAGGGTCAGGGACTCGATACTTAGTCATTTGACACCACCCATGTCTCTGTATGTCAAACCATTCAAAAGATATTGGACTTTAACGTATCAGCCAATCAGAAGAAGGGGCGGGGCTAATTTGCACCAATGAGGGTCAGGGACTCCATACTTAGTCATTTGACATCACCCATGTCTCTGTATGTCAAACCATTCAAAAGATATTGGACTATAACGTATCGGCCAATCAGAAGAAGGGGCGTGGCTAATTGTCACCAATGAGGGTCAGGGACTCGATACTTAGTCATTTGACACCACCCATGTCTCTGTATGTCAAACCATTCAAAAGATATTGGACTATAACGTATCGGCCAATCACAAGAAGGGGCGGGGCTAATTTGTATATATAATATACAAATGTAAATATTTATATGTATAATAATAATAATATACACATATATCCAATGAACCTGTTCCCAGCAGGACTGGGGATCATGTAAGGTCAAAAGGTCAGGGTTCAGATTTCTCCATTATCCAGGTTATATTACATGAAGTCTGTAATGACTGTGTCATGTGACAAGGTCTGGGTCAGTCTAATCAGTACACCTGAGTTCTGGTTGTTAGGGGCAACAAGAACCTGATACAGAGGGAGCGGGAATGACAGCTAGATTTTCGGTTGTGACAAACCTCAAATCACTCCACTTTGCGGTCAAACCGTAGCTCTTAGCAGAAAAATGAAAACATCGTGAGAGACGGAGAACCCAGAACATTCTGTCAATCTTATTTTCATTCAGATATTCCTTAAAATGTGTTAGTAACGGCAATTCGAAAACAAAAATGAGATTTTTTTTGAAGAAAACTTCATTTAACATGGGACTCAATGGAGAGCGAGACAGGATTTGGCGTGTCTGTTGGGCCCCCCGTTAAAATTGTGTGCACACCACGCCTGTCAAAGTCACATTTTATGAATCTCAACATCCATGTCTACATTCTGACCAAAAATTATCTTTCTAGCTTATACGGTTTGCCCGTGAGCTCGAGTTACAAATAAAAATTATGATCATTTTTCGAAAGTCTCTCCACTCTAATGAATTCGAACCGCACTGAAGATTTGACAAAAAAGTGATTTCCAGTCCTCGCTTGAGCGCTCATATCTTGAAAAGTGTACATTTTAGGAAAAAACAGTCCGGGGTTTGGAGAGAGAAGAGAAGTTTTCCTCCGTTTTGAAGTTTGAATGACGTTTCTACGTGCAAGTATGAGAAAGATACGTGACTCAGAAAAAAGGTGTTTTTTTTTTTTTTTTAACCTCCTCCCACGCACAGTGTGAAATGCTGCCCCATACAAATACATGGGAAAATCTCCCCATTAGTTTGGAAATTTGGAAATGTTTTTGCACTTCGTGCAAAAACTATTCGTGCCATCGTTCTGAAAATCCACAGGACTGTAGTTAAATTCAGGGCCTACAACTTTCTAAATCGGTTCATAATTTTTCGAGTAACGGTGTGCGAGTGGTGAGGCCCCAAACTTCACGCAATGCGTTCCGGATGGGGCAAAAAGCGCACGTTTGTGCACGTTGCGCAAAAACGTGCACGCCAATCGCTAATAAAAGTCATACCAATCGATTCCCGAGTAAGGCGCACGTTTCTACGTTTTTACTTTTCGCGTTTTCTCAAAGCTGCGGGACTAGTTACGCGCCGAAGTTTTTACGGAAGAATATATAATAACTAGACCAAAATTCCCGGGAAATTTTGAAGTGCCACGGACTACTGCCGGATGATCGCGGGATGCACCCATGAAGGTCAAGGACTCGATACTTTGTCATTTGACACCACCCATGACTCTCTATGTCAAACCATTCAAAAGATATTGGACTATAACGTATCGGCCAATCAGAAGAAGGGGCGTGGCTAATTTGCACCAATGAGGGTCAGGGACTCGATACTTAGTCATTTGACACCACCCATGTCTCTGTATGTCAAACCATTCAAAAGATATTGGACTTTAACGTATCAGCCAATCAGAAGAAGGGGCGTGGCTAATTTGCACCAATGAGGGTCAGGGACTCGATACTTGGTCATTTGACACCACCCATGTCTCTGTATGTCAAACCATTCAAAAGATATTGGACTATAACGTATCGGCCAATCAGAAGAAGGGGCGTGGCTAATTTGCACCAATGAGGGTCAGGGACTCGATACTTGGTCATTTGACACCACCCATGTCTCTGTATGTCAAACCATTCAAAAGATATTGGACTATAACGTATCGGCCAATCAGAAGAAGGGGCGTGGCTAATTTGCACCAATGAGGGTGAGGGACTCCATACTTAGTCATTTGACACCACCCATGTCTCTGTATGTCAAACCATTCAAAAGATATTGGACTTTAACGTATCAGCCAATCAGAAGAAGGGGCGGGGCTAATTTGCACCAATGAGGGTCAGGGACTCCATACTTAGTCATTTGACACCACCCATGTCTCTGTATGTCAAACCATTCAAAAGATATTGGACTTTAACGTATCAGCCAATCAGAAGAAGGGGCGTGGCTAATTTGCACCAATGAGGGTCAGGGACTCGATACTTAGTCATTTGACACCACCCATGTCTCTGTATGTCAAACCATTCAAAAGATATTGGACTATAACGTATCGGCCAATCAGAAGAAGGGGCGTGGCTAATTTGCACCAATGAGGGTCAGGGACTCGATACTTAGTCATTTGACACCACCCATGTCTCTGTATGTCAAACCATTCAAAAGATATTGGACTTTAACGTATCAGCCAATCAGAAGAAGGGGCGGGGCTAATTTGCACCAATGAGTGTCAGGGGCTCGATACTTAGTCATTTGATACCACCCGTGAGTCTCTATGTCAAACCATTCAAAAGATATTGGACTATAACGTATCGGCCAATCAGAAGAAGGGGCGGGGCTAATTTGCACCAATGAGTGTCAGGGGCTCGATACTTAGTCATTTGATACCACCCGTGAGTCTCTATGTCAAACCATTCAAAAGATATTGGACTATAACGTATCGGCCAATCAGAAGAAGGGGCGGGGCTAATATGTATATATAATATACAAATGTAAATATTTATATGTATAATAATAATAATATACATATATATCCCATGAACCTGTCCCCAGCAGGACTGGGGATCATGTAAGGTCAAAAGGTCAGGGTTCAGATTCCTCCATTATCCAAGGTAAAGTATTATGAAGTCTGCATTGAGTGGGTCATGTGACTAGTTCTGGGTCACATGACCCGGAAGTATGGTAGTGTATATTGTATTGGAATGACTCAGCTAGTTCTTCGGATTTGACAAGCCTCAAATAACTTCACCTTGTAATCAAACTGTAGCTCCTAGCAGAAAAACAAAGACATCGTGAGAGAGACAGAACCCGGAAGATTCTGACAATCTTAATTTTATTCAGATATTCCTTAAAATGTGTTAGTAACGGCAATTCGAAAACAAAAATGAGATTTTTTTGAAGAAATTTTTTTTTAACATTGCAGTGAATGGAGAAGGAGACAGGAATTGGCATGGCTCTTAGTCTCCCCGTTTAAATTTTGTGCACACCACGCATGTCAAAGTCACATTTTAAGAATACCAAAATGTATGTCTACATTCTGACCAAAAATTATCTGTCCAGCTTTTACGGTTCGGCCGTGAGGTCGAGTTACAAATAAAAATTATGGTCATTTTTTCAGGGTTCTGCTCACTCTGATCAATTAAAACCTCCACTCTAGATTTGAAAAAGGGGGTTTTTTAGTCCTCGCTTGAAGGCTCATATCTTGAAAAGTGTACATTTTAGGAAAAAACAGTCCGGGGTTTAGAGAGAGAAGAGAAGTTTTCCTCCGTTTTGAAGTTTGAATGACGTTTCTACGTGCAAGTATGAGAAAGATAGGTGACTCAGAAAAAAGGTGATTTTTTTTTTTTTTTTAACCTTCACCGGACATTTCACACCCACAGTGTGAAATGCTGCCCCATACAAATACATGGGAAAATCTTCCCCATTAGTTTGGAAATTTGGAAATGTTTTTGCACTTCGTGCAAAAACTACTCGTGCCATCGTTCTGAAAATCCAGAGGACTGTAGTTAAATTCAGGGCCTACAACTTTCTAAATCGGTTCAGAATTTTTCGAGTAACGGTATGCGAGTGGTGAGGCCCCAAAGTTCACACAATGCGTTCCGGATGGGGCAAAAAGCGCACGTTTGTGCACGTTGCGCAAAAACGTGCACGCCAATCGCTAATAAAAGTCATACCAATTGATTCCCGATTAAGTCGCACGTTTCTACGTTTTTACTTTTTGAGTTTTCTCAAAGCTGCGCAACTAGTTACGCGCCGAAGTTTATACGGAAGAATATGGAATAATAATAATAAATAATAATAAGCCTGAGCAATAGTATGAGTGCCTCGTGCTGCGCACGAGGCACTCCTCCTCCATTGAGCTTGCGCATCTCAATGGAGGAGGCGTGCCACGTGGCGCAGCCGTGGCACTAACTAGACCAAAATTCCCGGGAAATTTTGAAGTGCCACGGACTACTGCCGGATGATCGCGGGATGCACCCATGAAGGTCAGGGACTCGATACTTTGTCATTTGACACCACCCATGTCTCTGTATGTCAAACCATTCAAAAGATATTGGACTTTAACGTATCAGCCAATCAGAAGAAGGGGTGGGGATAATTTGCACCAATGAGGGTCAGGGACTCCATACTTAGTCATTTGACACCACCCATGTCTCTGTATGTCAAACCATTCAAAAGATATTGGACTTTAACGTATCAGCCAATCAGAAGAAGGGGCGGGGCTAATTTGCACCAATGAGGGTCAGGGACTCCATACTTAGTCATTTGACACCACCCATGTCTCTGTATGTCAAACCGTTCAAAAGATATTGGACTTTAACGTATCAGCCAATCAGAAGAAGGGGCGTGGCTAATTTGCACCAATGAGGGTCAGGGACTCCATACTTAGTCATTTGACACCACCCATGTCTCTGTATGTCAAACCATTCAAAAGATATTGGACTTTAACGTATCAGCCAATCAGAAGAAGGGGCGGGGCTAATTAGCACCAATGAGGGTCAGGGACTCCATACTTAGTCATTTGACACCACCCATGTCTCTGTATGTCAAACCATTCAAAAGATATTGGACTTTAACGTATCAGCCAATCAGAAGAAGGGGCGGGGCTAATTTGCACCAATGAGGGTCAGGGACTCGATACTTAGTCATTTGACACCACCCATGTCTCTGTATGTCAAACCATTCAAAAGATATTGGACTTTAACGTATCAGCCAATCAGAAGAAGGGGCGTGGCTAATTTGCACCAATGAGGGTCAGGGACTTCATACTTAGTCATTTGACACCACCCATAAATCTGTATGTCAAACCATTCAAAAGATATTGGACTTTAATGTATCAGCCAATCAGAAGAAGGGGTGGGGCTAATGTGCATTCCCTGGGTCATGTGACCAGTTCTGGGTCACATGACCCGGAAGTGTATACTGTATTATGCTGTATATACTGTGGATGGATGGATGGATGATGGATGGATGATGGATGGATGATGGATGGATGATGGATGGATGGATGATGGATGGATGATGGATGGATGATGGATGGATGGATGATGGATGGATGATTGATGGATGGAGGGATGGATGGATGATGGATGGATGATGGATGGATGGATGGATGATGGATGGATGATGGATGGATGGATGATGGATGGATGATGGATGGATGGATGGAGGGATGGATGGATGATGGATGGATGATGGATGGATGGATGATGGAGGGATGATGGATGGATGGATGATGGATGGATGATGGATGGATGGAGGGATGGATGGATGATGGATGGATGATGGATGGATGATGGATGGATGGATGGATGGATGATTGATGGATGATGGATGGATGGATGATGGATGGATGGATGATGGATGGATGGATGGATGATGGATGGATGATGGATGGATGATGGATGGATGGATGGATGATGGATGGATGGATGGATGGATGGATGGATGGATGGATGGATGATGGATGGATGATGGATGGATGATGGATGGATGGATGGATGGATGATGGATGGATGATGGATGGATGGAGGATGGATGGATGGATGATAGATGGATGATGGATGGATGGATGATGGATGGATGGATGATGGATGGATGGATGATGGATGGATGGATGGATGATGGATGGATGATGGATGGATGGATGATGGATGGATGGATGATGGATGGATGATGGATGGATGGATGGATGATTGATGGATGATGGATGGATGGATGATGGATGGATGGATGGATGATGGATGGATGGATGATGGATGAATGGATGATGGATGGATGATGGATGGATGGATGGATGATTGATGGATGGATGGATGATGGAGGGATGGATGGAGGGATGATGGATGGATGATGGATGGATGATGGATGGATGGATGATGGAGGGATGATGGATGGAGGGATGATGGATGGATGGATGGATGGATGATTGATGGATGGATGGATGATGGATGGATGATGGATGGATGGATGATGGATGGATGGATGATTGATGGATGGATGGATGATGGATGGATGATGGATGGATGGATGATGGATGGATGGATGATGGATGGATGGATGATGGATGGATGATGGATGGATGGATGGATGGATGGATGATTGATGGATGTATGGATGATGGATGGATGATGGATGGATGATGGATGGATGGATGGTGGATGGATGATGGATGGATGGAGGGATGGATGGAGGGATGGATGGATGATGGATGGATGATGGATGGATGGAGGGATGGATGGATGATGGATGGATGATGGATGGATGATGGATGATGGATGGATGGATGGAGGGATGATGGATGGATGGAGGGATGATGGATGGATGGATGGATGGATGGATGGATGGATGGATGGATGGATGGATGGATGGATGAAGGTAGAGGATGATGAAGGTAGAGGATGATGAAGGTAGAGGAGGATGATGAAGGTAGAGGATGATGAAGGTATAGGATGATGAAGGTCAGGGTCCAGATTTCTCCATTTTCCAGCTTATACTATTTGAAGTCTGTACTGAATGGGTCATGTGACCAGTTCTGGGTCAGCCTAATCAGTCAACAGCTGAGCTCCGGTTGCCGGGCAACAAAACCTTAAAAAAAAAAGGTTCAGAACCTTACTACTGTATACAGAGAATGAGTCAGCAAGATTTTCGGTTTTGACAAGCCTCAAATAACTTCACCTTGTAATCAAACTGTAGCTCCTAGCAGAAAAACAAAGACATCGTGAGAGAGACAGAACCCGGAAGATTCTGACAATCTTAATTTTATTCAGATATTCCTTAAAATGTGTTAGTAACGGCAATTCGAAAACAAAAATGAGATTTTTTTGAAGAAAACGTTATTTATTATGGGAGTCAATGGAGACAGAGGCAGGATTTGGCGTGACTCTTGGCTCCCCCGTTAAAATTTTGTGCACACCACGCCTGTCAAAGTCACATTTTAAGAATACCAAAATGTATGTCTACATTCTGACCAAAAATGATCTTTCTAGCTTTTACGGTTTGCCCGTGAGCTCGAGTTACAAATAAAAATTATGTTCATTTTTTGAAAGTCTCTCGCACTCTGATCAATTAGAACCGCACTGAAGATTTGACAAAAAAGTGATTTCCAGTCCTCGCTTGAGGGCTCATATCTTGAAAAGTGTACATTTTAGGAAAAAACAGTCTGGGGTTTGGAGAGAGAAGAGAAGTTTTCCTCCGTTTTGAAGTTTGAATGACGTTTCTACGTCCAAGTATGAGAAAGATACGTGACTCGGAAAAAAGGTGAATTTTGTCTTTTTTTTCTCAACATTTTCCCATCCGCTTTGAATGGCGCCATTGAAATGCATGGGAAAACAGTTCCCCATTAGTTTGGAAATTTGGAAATGTTTTTGCACTTCGTGCAAAAACTATTCGTGCCATCGTTCTGAAAATCCAGAGGACTGTAGTTAAATTCAGGGCCTACAACTTTCTAAATCGGTTCAGAATTTTTCGAGTAACGGTATGCGAGTGGTGAGGCCCCAAAGTTCACGCAATGCGTTCCGGATGGGGCAAAAAGCGCACGTTTGTGCACGTTGCGCAAAAACGTGCACGCCAATCGCTTATAAAAGTCATACCAATTGATTCCCGATTAAGTCGCACGTTTCTACGTTTTTACTTTTTGAGTTTTCTCAAAGCTGCGCAACTAGTTACGCGCCGAAGTTTATACGGAAGAATATGGAATAATAATAATAAACTAGACAAAATTCCCGGGAAATTTTGAAGTGCCACGGACTACTGCCGGATGATCGCGGGATGCACCCATGAAGGTCAAGGACTCGATACTTTGTCATTTGACACCACCCATGTCTCTGTATGTCAAACCATTCAAAAGATATTGGACTTTAACGTATCAGCCAATCAGAAGAAGGGGCGTGGCTAATTTGCACCTATGAGGGTCAGGGACTCGATACTTAGTCATTTGACACCACCCATGTCTCTGTATGTCAAACCATTCAAAAGATATTGGACTATAACGTATCGGCCAATCAGAAGAAGGGGCGGGGCTAATTTGCACCAATGAGGGTCAGGGACTCGATACTTAGTCATTTGACACCACCCATGTCTCTGTATGTCAAACCATTCAAAAGATATTGGACTTTAACGTATCAGCCAATCAGAAGAAGGGGCGTGCCTAATTTGCACCAATGAGGGTCAGGGACTCGATACTTGGTCATTTGACACCACCCATGTCTCTGTATGTCAAACCATTCAAAAGATATTGGACTTTAACGTATCAGCCAATCAGAAGAAGGGGCGTGGCTAATTTGCACCAATGAGGGTCAGGGACTCGATACTTAGTCATTTGACACCACCCATGTCTCTGTATGTCAAACCATTCAAAAGATATTGGACTTTAACGTATCGGCCAATCAGAAGAAGGGGCGTGGCTAATTTGCACCAATGAGGGTCAGGGACTCGATACTTAGTCATTTGACACCACCCATGTCTCTGTATGTCAAACCATTCAAAAGATATTGGACTTTAACGTATCAGCCAATCAGAAGAAGGGGCGGGGCTAATTTGCACCAATGAGGGTCAGGGGCTCGATACTTAGTCATTTGATACCACCCGTGAGTCTCTATGTCAAACCATTCAAAAGATATTGGACTATAACGTATCGGCCAATCAGAAGAAGGGGCGGGGCTAATATGTATATGTAATATACAAATGTAAATATTTATATGTATAATAATAATAATATACATATATATCCCATGAACCTGTCCCCAGCAGGACTGGGGATCATGTAAGGTCAGGGTTCAGATTCCTCCATTATCCAAGGTAAAGTATTATGAAGTCTGCATTGAGTGGGTCATGTGACTAGTTCTGGGTCACATGACCCGGAAGTATGGTAGTGTATATTGTATTGGAATGACTCAGCTAGTTCTTCGGATTTGACAAGCCTCAAATAACTTCACCTTGTAATCAAACTGTAGCTCCTAGCAGAAAAACAAAGACATCGTGAGAGAGACAGAACCCGGAAGATTCTGACAATCTTAATTTTATTCAGATATTCCTTAAAATGTGTTAGTAACGGCAATTCGAAAACAAAAATGAGATTTTTTTGAAGAAATTTTATTTTAACATTGCAGTGAATGGAGAGAGAGACAGGAATTGGCATGGCTCTTAGTCTCCCCGTTTAAATTTTGTGCACACCACGCCTGTCAAAGTCACATTTTAAGAATACCAAAATGTATGTCTACATTCTGACCAAAAATTATCTGTCCAGCTTTTACGGTTCGGCCGTGAGGTCGAGTTACAAATAAAAATTATGGTCATTTTTTCAGGGTTCTGCTCACTCTGATCAATTCGAACCTCCACTCTAGATTTGAAAAAGGGGGTTTTTTAGTCCTCGCTTGAAGGCTCATATCTTGAAAAGTGTACATTTTAGGAAAAAACAGTCCGGGGTTTAGAGAGAGAAGAGAAGTTTTCCTCCGTTTTGAAGTTTGAATGACGTTTCTACGTGCAAGTATGAGAAAGATAGGTGACTCAGAAAAAAGGTGATTTTTTTTTTTTTTTAACCTTCACCGGACATTTCACACCCACAGTGTGAAATGCTGCCCCATACAAATACATGGGAAAATCTTCCCCATTAGTTTGGAAATTTGGAAATGTTTTTGCACTTCGTGCAAAAACTATTCGTGCCATCGTTCTGAAAATCCACAGGACTGTAGTTAAATTCAGGGCCTACAACTTTCTAAATCGGTTCAGAATTTTTCGAGTAACGGTGTGCGAGTGGTGAGGCCCCAAAGTTCACGCAATGCGTTCACGATGGGGCAAAAAGCGCACGTTTGTGCACGTTGCGCAAAAACGTGCACGCCAATCGCTTATAAAAGTCATACCAATTGATTCCCGATTAAGTCGCACGTTTCTACGTTTTTACTTTTTGAGTTTTCTCAAAGCTGCGCAACTAGTTACGCGCCGAAGTTTATACGGAAGAATATGGAATAATAATAATAACTAGACCAAAATTCCCGGGAAATTTTGAAGTGCCACGGACTACTGCCGGATGATCGCGGGATGCACCCATGAAGGTCAGGGACTCGATACTTTGTCATTTGACACCACCCATGTCTCTGTATGTCAAACCATTCAAAAGATATTGGACTATAACGTATCGGCCAATCAGAAGAAGGGTCGGGGCTAATTTGAACCAATGAGGGTCAGGGACTCGATACTTAGTCATTTGACACCACCCATGTCTCTGTATGTCAAACCATTCAAAAGATATTGGACTTTAACGTATCAGCCAATCAGAAGAAGGGGCGTGGCTAATTTGCACCAATGAGGGTCAGGGACTCGATACTTAGTCATTTGACACCACCCATGTCTCTGTATGTCAAACCATTCAAAAGATATTGGACTATAACGTATCGGCCAATCAGAAGAAGGGGCGTGGCTAATTTGCACCAATGAGGGTCAGGGACTCCATACTTAGTCATTTGACACCACCCATGTCTCTGTATGTCAAACCATTCAAAAGATATTGGACTTTAACGTATCAGCCAATCAGAAGAAGGGGCGGGGCTAATTTGCACCAATGAGGGTCAGGGGCTCGATACTTAGTCATTTGACACCACCCATGTCTCTGTATGTCAAACCATTCAAAAGATATTGGACTATAACGTATCGGCCAATCAGAAGAAGGGGCGGGGCTAATTTGCACCAATGAGGGTCAGGGACTCGATACTTAGTCATTTGACACCACCCATGTCTCTGTATGTCAAACCATTCAAAAGATATTGGACTATAACGTATCGGCCAATCAGAAGAAGGGGCGTGGCTAATTTGCACCAATGAGGGTCAGGGACTCGATACTTAGTCATTTGACACCACCCATGTCTCTGTATGTCAAACCATTCAAAAGATATTTGACTTTAACGTATCAGCCAATCAGAAGAAGGGGCGGGGCTAATTTGCACCAATGAGGGTCAGGGGCTCGATACTTAGTCATTTGATACCACCCGTGAATCTCTATGTCAAACCATTCAAAAGATATTGGACTATAACGTATCGGCCAATCAGAAGAAGGGGCGGGGCTAATATGTATATATAATATACAAATGTAAATATTTATATGTATAATAATAATAATATACATATATATCCCATGAACCTGTCCCCAGCAGGACTGGGGATCATGTAAGGTCAAAAGGTCAGGGTTCAGATTCCTCCATTATCCAAGGTAAAGTATTATGAAGTCTGCATTGAGTGGGTCATGTGACTAGTTCTGGGTCACATGACCCGGAAGTATGGTAGTGTATATTGTATTGGAATGACTCAGCTAGTTCTTCGGATTTGACAAGCCTCAAATAACTTCACCTTGTAATCAAACTGTAGCTCCTAGCAGAAAAACAAAGACATCGTGAGAGAGACAGAACCCGGAAGATTCTGACAATCTTAATTTTATTCAGATATTCCTTAAAATGTGTTAGTAACGGCAATTCGAAAACAAAAATGAGATTTTTTTGAAGAAAACGTTATTTATTATGGGAGTCAATGGAGAGAAAGACAGGATTTGGCATGGCTGTTAGTCTCCCCGTTCAAATTTTGTGCACACCACGCCTGTCAATGTCACATTTTATGAATCACAAAACCTATGTCTATATTCTGACCAAAAATGATCTGTCTACCTTTTACGGTTTGGCCGTGAGGTCGAGTTACAAATAAAAATTATGGTCATTTTTTCAAAGTCTCTCGCACTCTGATCAATTAGAACCGCACTGAAGATTTGACAAAAAAGTGATTTCCAGTCCTCGCTTGAGGGCTCATATCTTGAAAAGTGTACATTTTAGGAAAAAACAGTCTGGGGTTTAGAGAGAGAAGAGAAGTTTTCCTCCGTTTTGAAGTTTGAATGACGTTTCTACGTGCAAGTATGAGAAAGATAGGTGACTCAGAAAAAAGGTGATTTTTTTTTTTTTAACCTCATCCCACACACAGTGTGAAATGCTGCCCCATACAAATACATGGTCCCCATTAGTTTGGAAATTTGGAAATGTTTTTGCACTTCGTGCAAAAACTATTCGTGCCATCGTTCTGAAAATCCACAGGACTGTAGTTAAATTCAGGGCCTACAACTTTCTAAATCGGTTCATAATTTTTCGAGTAACGGTGTGCGAGTGGTGAGGCCCCAAAGTTGACGCAATGCGTTCCGGATGGGGCAAAAAGTGCACGTTTGTGCACGTTGCGCAAAAACGTGCACGCCAATCGCTAATAAAAGTCATACCAATCGATTCCCGATTAAGGCGCACGTTTCTACGTTTTTACTTTTTGAGTTTTCTCAAAGCTGCGCAACTAGTTACGCGCCGAAGTTTATACGGAAGAATATGGAATAATAATAAATAACTAGACAAAATTCCCGGGAAATTTTGAAGTGCCACGGACTACTGCCGGATGATCGCGGGATGCACCCATGAAGGTCAAGGACTCGATACTTTGTCATTTGACACCACCCATGACTCTCTATGTCAAACCATTCAAAAGATATTGGACTATAACGTATCGGCCAATCAGAAGAAGGGGCGGGGCTAATTTGAACCAATGAGGGTCAGGGACTCGATACTTAGTCATTTGACACCACCCATGTCTCTGTATGTCAAACCATTCAAAAGATATTGTACTTTAACGTATCAGCCAATCAGAAGAAGGGGCGTGGCTAATTTGCACCAATGAGGGTCAGGGACTCGATACTTAGTCATTTGACACCACCCATGTCTCTGTATAGCAAACCATTCAAAAGATATTGGACTTTAACGTATCAGCCAATCAGAAGAAGGGGCGTGGCTAATTTGCACCAATGAGGGTCAGGGACTCGATACTTAGTCATTTGACACCACCCATGTCTCTGTATGTCAAACCATTCAAAAGATATTGGACTATAACGTATCGGCCAATCAGAAGAAGGGGCGTGGCTAATTTGCACCAATGAGGGTCAGGGACTCGATACTTGGTCATTTGACACCACCCATGTCTCTGTATGTCAAACCATTCAAAAGATATTGGACTATAACGTATCGGCCAATCAGAAGAAGGGGCGTGGCTAATTTGCACCAATGAGGGTCAGGGACTCCATACTTAGTCATTTGACACCACCCATGTCTCTGTATGTCAAACCATTCAAAAGATATTGGACTTTAACGTATCAGCCAATCAGAAGAAGGGGCGGGGCTAATTTGCACCAATGAGGGTCAGGGACTCGATACTTAGTCATTTGACACCACCCATGTCTCTGTATGTCAAACCATTCAAAAGATATTGGACTATAACGTATCGGCCAATCAGAAGAAGGGGCGTGGCTAATTTGCACCAATGAGGGTCAGGGACTCGATACTTAGTCATTTGACACCACCCATGTCTCTGTATGTCAAACCATTCAAAAGATATTGGACTATAACGTATCAGCCAATCAGAAGAAGGGGCGGGGCTAATTTGCACCAATGAGGGTCAGGGACTCGATACTTAGTCATTTGATACCACCCGTGAGTCTCTATGTCAAACCATTCAAAAGATATTGGACTATAACGTATCGGCCAATCAGAAGAAGGGGCGGGGCTAATTTGCACCAATGAGGGTCAGGGGCTCGATACTTAGTCATTTGATACCACCCGTGAGTCTCTATGTCAAACCATTCAAAAGATATTGGACTATAACGTATCGGCCAATCAGAAGAAGGGGCGGGGCTAATTTGCACCAATGAGGGTCAGGGGCTCGATACTTAGTCATTTGATACCACCCGTGAGTCTCTATGTCAAACCATTCAAAAGATATTGGACTATAACGTATCGGCCAATCAGAAGAAGGGGCGGGGCTAATTTGCACCAATGAGGGTCAGGGGCTCGATACTTAGTCATTTGATACCACCCGTGAGTCTCTATGTCAAACCATTCAAAAGATATTGGACTATAACGTATCGGCCAATCAGAAGAAGGGGCGGGGCTAATATGTATATATAATATACAAATGTAAATATTTATATGTATAATAATAATAATATACATATATATCCCATGAACCTGTCCCCAGCAGGACTGGGGATCATGTAAGGTCAAAAGGTCAGGGTTCAGATTCCTCCATTATCCAAGGTAAAGTATTATGAAGTCTGCATTGAGTGGGTCATGTGACTAGTTCTGGGTCACATGACCCGGAAGTATGGTAGTGTATATTGTATTGGAATGACTCAGCTAGTTCTTCGGATTTGACAAGCCTCAAATAACTTCACCTTGTAATCAAACTGTAGCTCCTAGCAGAAAAACAAAGACATCGTGAGAGAGACAGAACCCGGAAGATTCTGACAATCTTAATTTTATTCAGATATTCCTTAAAATGTGTTAGTAACGGCAATTCGAAAACAAAAATGAGATTTTTTTGAAGAAAACTTATTTTAACATTAGACTTAATGGAGACAGAGGCAGGATTTGGCGTGACTCTTGGCTCCCCCGTTCAAATTTTGTGCACACCACGCCTGTCAAAGTCACATTATTTGAATCTCAACATCTATGTCTACATTCTGACCAAAGATTATCTTTCTAGCTTTTACGGTTCGGCCGTGAGCTCAAGTTACAAATAAAAATTATGGTCATTTTTTCAAAGTCTCTCGCACTCTGATCAATTAGAACCGCACTGAAGATTTGACAAAAAAGTGATTTCCAGTCCTCGCTTGAGGGCTCATATCTTGAAAAGTGTACATTTTAGGAAAAAACAGTCCGGGGTTTAGAGAGAGAAGAGAAGTTTTCCTCCGTTTTGAAGTTTGAATGACGTTTCTACGTGCAAGTATGAGAAAGATACGTGACTTGGAAAAAAGGTGAATTTTGTCTTTTTTTTCTCAACATTTTCCCATCCGCTTTGAATGGCGCCATTGAAATGCATGGGAAAACAGTTCCCCATTAGTTTGGAAATTTGGAAATGTTTTTGCACTTCGTGCAAAAACTATTCGTGCCATCGTTCTGAAAATCCAGAGGACTGTAGTTAAATTCAGGGCCTACAACTTTCTAAATCGGTTCAGAATTTTTCGAGTAACGGTATGCGAGTGGTGAGGCCCCAAAGTTCACGCAATGCGTTCCGGATGGGGCAAAAAGCGCACGTTTGTGCACGTTGCGCAAAAACGTGCACGCCAATCGCTTATAAAAGTCATACCAATTGATTCCCGATTAAGTCGCACGTTTCTACGTTTTTACTTTTTGAGTTTTCTCAAAGCTGCGCAACTAGTTACGCGCCAAAGTTTATACGGAAGAATATGGAATAATAATAATAATAAATAAGCCTGAGCAATAGTATTAGTGCCTCGTGCTGCGCACGAGGCACTCCTCCTCCATTGAGCTTGCGCATCTCAATGGAGGAGGCGTGCCACGTGGCGCAGCCGTGGCACTAATAATAATAAGCCTGAGCAATAGTATGAGTGCCTCGTGCTGCGCACGAGGCACTCCGCCTCCATTGAGCTTGCGCAGCTCAATGGAGGAGGAGTGCCACGTGGCGCAGCCGTGGCACTAACTAGACCAAAATTCCCGGGAAATTTTGAAGTGCCACGGACTACTGCCGGATGATCGCGGGATGCACCCATGAAGGTCAAGGACTCGATACTTGGTCATTTGACACCACCCATGTCTCTGTATGTCAAACCATTCAAAAGATATTGGAATATAACGTATCGGCCAATCAGAAGAAGGGGCGGGGCTAATTTGCAGCAATGAGGGTCAGGGACTCGATACTTAGTCATTTGACACCACCCATGTCTCTGTATGTCAAACCATTCAAAAGATATTGGACTTTAACGTATCAGCCAATCAGAAGAAGGGGCGTGGCTAATTTGCACCAATGAGGGTCAGGGACTCGATACTTAGTCATTTGACACCACCCATGTCTCTGTATGTCAAACCATTCAAAAGATATTGGACTATAACGTATCGGCCAATCAGAAGAAGGGGCGTGGCTAATTTGCACCAATGAGGGTCAGGGACTCGATACTTAGTCATTTGACACCACCCATGTCTCTGTATGTCAAACCATTCAAAAGATATTGGACTTTAACGTATCAGCCAATCAGAAGAAGGGGCGGGGCTAATTTGCACCAATGAGGGTCAGGGACTCGATACTTAGTCATTTGACACCACCCATGACTCTCTATGTCAAACCATTCAAAAGATATTGGACTATAACGTATCGGCCAATCAGAAGAAGGGGCGGGGCTAATTTGCACCAATGAGGGTCAGGGACTCGATACTTAGTCATTTGACACCACCCATGTCTCTGTATGTCAAACCATTCAAAAGATATTGGACTATAACGTATCGGCCAATCAGAAGAAGGGGCGGGGCTAATTTGCACCAATGAGGGTCAGGGGCTCGATACTTAGTCATTTGACACCACCCATGTCTCTGTATGTCAAACCATTCAAAAGATATTGGACTTTAACGTATCAGCCAATCAGAAGAAGGGGCGGGGCTAATTTGCACCAATGAGGGTCAGGGGCTCGATACTTAGTCATTTGACACCACCCATGTCTCTGTATGTCAAACCATTCAAAAGATATTGGACTATAACGTATCGGCCAATCACAAGAAGGGGCGGGGCTAATATGTATATATAATATACAAATGTAAATATTTATATGTATAATAATAATAATAATATACATATATATCCCATGAACCTGTCCCCAGCAGGACTGGGGATCATGTAAGGTCAGGGTTCAGATTCCTCCATTATCCAAGGTAAAGTATTATGAAGTCTGCATTGAGTGGGTCATGTGACTAGTTCTGGGTCACATGACCCGGAAGTATGGTAGTGTATATTGTATTGGAATGACTCAGCTACTTTTTCGGATTTGACAAGCCTCAAATAACTTCACCTTGTAATCAAACTGTAGCTCCTAGCAGAAAAACAAAGACATCGTGAGAGAGACAGAACCCGGAAGATTCTGACAATCTTAATTTCATTCAGATATTCCTTAAAATGTGTTAGTAACGGCAATTCGAAAACAAAAATGAGATTTTTTTGAAGAAATTTTTTTTTAACATTGCAGTGAATGTAGAAGGAGACAGGAATTGGCATGGCTCTTAGTCTCCCCGTTTAAATTGTGTGCACACCACGCCTGTCAAAGTCACATTTTAAGAATACCAAAATGTATGTCTACATTCTGACCAAAAATTATCTGTCTACCTTTTACGGTTTGCCCGTGAGCTCGAGTTACAAATAAAAATTATGATCATTTTTTCAAGGTTCTGTCACTCTGATCAATTTGAACCTCCACTCTAGATTTGACAAAGAGTGATTTTTAGTCCTCGCTTGAGGGCTCATATCTTGAAAAGTGTACATTTTAGGAAAAAACAGTCCGGGGTTTAGAGAGAGAAGAGAAGTTTTCCTCCGTTTTGAAGTTTGAATGACGTTTCTACGTGCAAGTATGAGAAAGATACGTGACTTGGAAAAAAGGTGAATTTTGTCTTTTTTTTCTCAACATTTTCCCATCCGCTTTGAATGGCGCCATTGAAATGCATGGGAAAACAGTTCCCCATTAGTTTGGAAATTTGGAAATGTTTTTGCACTTCGTGCAAAAACTATTCGTGCCATCGTTCTGAAAATCCAGAGGACTGTAGTTAAATTCAGGGCCTACAACTTTCTAAATCGGTTCAGAATTTTTCGAGTAACGGTATGCGAGTGGTGAGGCCCCAAAGTTCACGCAATGCGTTCCGGATGGGGCAAAAAGCGCACGTTTGTGCACGTTGCGCAAAAACGTGCACGCCAATCGCTTATAAAAGTCATACCAATTGATTCCCGATTAAGTCGCACGTTTCTACGTTTTTACTTTTTGAGTTTTCTCAAAGCTGCGCAACTAGTTACGCGCCGAAGTTTATACGGAAGAATATGGAATAATAATAAATAACTAGACAAAATTCCCGGGAAATTTTGAAGTGCCACGGACTACTGCCGGATGATCGCGGGATGCACCCATGAAGGTCAAGGACTCGATACTTAGTCATTTGACACCACCCATGACTCTCTATGTCAAACCATTCAAAAGATATTGGACTATAACGTATCGGCCAATCAGAAGAAGGGGCGGGGCTAATTTGCACCAATGAGGGTCAGGGACTCGATACTTAGTCATTTGACACCACCCATGTCTCTGTATGTCAAACCATTCAAAAGATATTGGACTATAACGTCTCGGCCAATCAGAAGAAGGGGCGTGGCTAATTTGCACCAATGAGGGTCAGGGACTCCATACTTAGTCATTTGACACCACCCATGTCTCTGTATGTCAAACCATTCAAAAGATATTGGACTTTAACGTATCAGCCAATCAGAAGAAGGGGCGGGGCTAATTTGCACCAATGAGGGTCAGGGACTCGATACTTAGTCATTTGACACCACCCATGTCTCTGTATGTCAAACCATTCAAAAGATATTGGACTTTAACGTATCAGCCAATCAGAAGAAGGGGCGGGGCTAATTTGAACCAATGAGGGTCAGGGACTCGATACTTAGTCATTTGACACCACCCATGTCTCTGTATGTCAAACCATTCAAAAGATATTGGACTTTAACGTATCGGCCAATCAGAAGAAGGGGCGGGGCTAATTTGAACCAATGAGGGTCAGGGACTCGATACTTAGTCATTTTACACCACCCATGTCTCTGTATGTCAAACCATTCAAAAGATATTGGACTTTAACGTATCAGCCAATCAGAAGAAGGGGCGTGGCTAATTTGCACCAATGAGGGTCAGGGACTTGATAGTTAGTCATTTGACACCACCCATGTCTCTGTATGTCAAACCATTCAAAAGATATTGGACTTTAACGTATCAGCCAATCAGAAGAAGGGGCGGGGCTAATTTGAACCAATGAGGGTCAGGGACTCGATACTTAGTCATTTGACACCACCCATGTCTCTGTATGTCAAACCATTCAAAAGATATTGGACTTTAACGTATCGGCCAATCAGAAGAAGGGGCGGGGCTAATTTGAACCAATGAGGGTCAGGGACTCGATACTTAGTCATTTGACACCACCCATGTCTCTGTATGTCAAACCATTCAAAAGATATTGGACTTTAACGTATCAGCCAATCAGAAGAAGGGGCGTGGCTAATTTGCACCAATGAGGGTCAGGGACTTGATAGTTAGTCATTTGACACCACCCATGTCTCTGTATGTCAAACCATTCAAAAGATATTGGACTATAACGTATCGGCCAAGAAGAAGGGGCGTGGCTAATTTGCACCAATGAGGGTCAGGGCCTCGATACTTAGTCATTTGACACCACCCATGCCTCTGTATGTCAAACCATTCAAAAGATATTGGACTTTAACGTATCGGCCAATCACAAGAAGGGGCGGGGCTAATATGTATATATAATATACAAATGTAAATATTTATATGTATAATAATAATAATATACATATATATCCCATGAACCTGTACCCAGCAGGACTGGGGATCATGTAAGGTCAAAAGGTCAGGGTTCAGATTCCTCCATTTTCCAGGTTATATTACATGAAGTCTGTAATGACTGGGTGATGTGACCAGGTCTGGGTCAGTCTAATCAGTACACCTGAGCTCTGGTTGTTAGGGGCAACAAGAACCTGATACAGAGGGAGCGGGAATGACAGCTAGATTTTCTGTTGTGACAAACCTGAAATCACTCCACCTTGCGGTCAAACCGTAGCTCTTAGCAGAAATATGAAAACACCGTGAGAGACGGAGAACCCAGAACATTCTGTCAATCTTATTTTCATTCAGATATTCCTTAAAATGTGTTAGTAACGGCAATTCGAAAACAAAAATGAGATCTTTTTTAAGAAAATGTTTTTTAACATGGGAGTCAATGAACAGCGAGACAGGAATTGGCGCGTCTGTTGGGCCCCCCGTTAAAATTTTGTGCACACCACGCCTGTCAAAGTCACATTTTATAAATCACAACACCTATGTCTATATTCTGACCAAAAATGATCTGTCTACCTTTTACGGTTTGGCCGTGACCTCGAGTTACAAATAAGAAATCATGTTTTTTTTTCAGTGTAACTACACTCTAGCAAACTGACTCCCGTGCTCTAGATTTGAAAAAAAGTGATTTCCAGACCTCGCTTGAGGGCTCATATCTTGAAAAGTGTACATTTTAGGAAAAAACAGTCCGGGGTTTGGAGAGAGAAGAGAAGTTTTCCTCCGTTTTGATGTTTGAATGACGTTTCTACGTCCAAGTATGAGAAAGATACGTGACTCGGAAAAGAGGTGAATTTTGTCTTTTTTTCTCAACATTTTCCCATCCGCTTATAATGGCGCCATTGAAATGCATGGGAAAATCTTCCCCATTAGTTTGGAAATTTGGAAATGTTTTTGCACTTCGTGCAAAAACTATTCGTGCCATCGTTCTGAAAATCCACAGGACTGTAGTTAAATTCAGGGCCTACAACTTTCTAAATCGGTTCAGAATTTTTTGAGTAACGGTGTGCGAGTGGTGAGGCCCCAAAGTTCACGCAATGCGTTCCGGATGGGGCAAAAAGTGCACGTTTGTGCACGTTGCGCAAAAACGTGCACGCCAATTGCTTATAAAAGTCATACCAATCGATTCCCGATTAAGGCGCACGTTTGTACGTTTTTACTTTTCGCGTTTTCTCAAAGCTGCGGGACTAGTTACGCGCCAAAGTTTTTACGGAAGAATATATAATAATAATAAGCCTGAGCAATAGTAAGAGTGCCTCGTGCTGCGCACGAGGCACTCCTCCTCCATTGAGCTTGCGCATCTCAATGGAGGAGGAGTGCCACGTGGCGCAGCCGTGGCACTAACTAGACAAAATTCCCGGGAAATTTTGAAGTGCCACGGACTACTGCCGGATGATCGCGGGATGCACCCATGAAGGTCAAGGACTCGATACTTGGTCATTTGACACCACCCATGACTCTCTATGTCAAACCATTCAAAAGATATTGGACTATAACGTATCGGCCAATCAGAAGAAGGGGCGGGGCTAATTTGCACCAATGAGGGTCAGGGACTCCATACTTAGTCATTTGACACCACCCATGTCTCTGTATGTCAAACCATTCAAAAGATATTGGACTTTAACGTATCAGCCAATCAGAAGAAGGGGCGTGGCTAATTTGCACCAATGAGGGTCAGGGACTCCATACTTAGTCATTTGACACCACCCATGTCTCTGTATGTCAAACCATTCAAAAGATATTGGACTATAACGTATCGGCCAATCAGAAGAAGGGGCGTGGCTAATTTGCACCAATGAGGGTCAGGGACTCCATACTTAGTCATTTGACACCACCCATGTCTCTGTATGTAAAACCATTCAAAAGATATTGGACTTTAACGTATCAGCCAATCAGAAGAAGGGGCGGGGCTAATTTGCACCAATGAGGGTCAGGGACTCGATACTTAGTCATTTGACACCACCCATGACTCTCTATGTCAAACCATTCAAAAGATATTGGACTATAACGTATCGGCCAATCAGAAGAAGGGGCGGGGCTAATTTGCACCAATGAGGGTCAGGGACTCCATACTTAGTCATTTGACACCACCCATGTCTCTGTATGTCAAACCATTCAAAAGATATTGGACTATAACGTATCGGCCAATCAGAAGAAGGGGCGGGGCTAATTTGCACCAATGAGGGTCAGGGACTCCATACTTAGTCATTTGACACCACCCATGTCTCTGTATGTCAAACCATTCAAAAGATATTGGACTATAACGTATCGGCCAATCAGAAGAAGGGGCGTGGCTAATTTGCACCAATGAGGGTCAGGGACTCGATACTTAGTCATTTGACACCACCCATGTCTCTGTATGTCAAACCATTCAAAAGATATTGGACTTTAACGTATCAGCCAATCAGAAGAAGGGGCGGGGCTAATTTGCACCAATGAGGGTCAGGGGCTCGATACTTAGTCATTTGACACCACCCATGTCTCTGTATGTCAAACCATTCAAAAGATATTGGACTATAACGTATCGGCCAATCAGAAGAAGGGGCGGGGCTAATATGTATATATAATATACAAATGTAAATATTTATAAGTATAATAATAATAATATACATATATATCCCATGAACCTGTCCCCAGCAGGACTGGGGATCATGTAAGGTCAGGGTTCAGATTCCTCCATTATCCAAGGTAAAGTATTATGAAGTCTGCATTGAGTGGGTCATGTGACTAGTTCTGGGTCACATGACCCGGAAGTATGGTAGTGTATATTGTATTGGAATGACTCAGCTAGTTTTTCGGATTTGACAAGCCTCAAATAACTTCACCTTGTAATCAAACTGTAGCTCCTAGCAGAAAAACAAAGACATCGTGAGAGAGACAGAACCCGGAAGATTCTGACAATCTTAATTTTATTCAGATATTCCTTAAAATGTGTTAGTAACGGCAATTCGAAAACAAAAATGAGATTTTTTTGAAGAATTTTTTTTTAACATTAGAGTCAATGGAGACAGAGGCAGGATTTGGCGTGACTCTTGGCTCCCCCGTTCAAATTTTGTGCACACCACGCCTGTCAAAGTCATATTATTTGAATCTCAACATCTATGTCTACATTCTGACCAAAAATTATCTTTCTAGCTTTTACGGTTCGGCCGTGAGCTCGAGTTACAAATAAAAATTATGGTCATTTTTTCAAAGTCTCTCGCACTCTGATCAATTAGAACCGCACTGAAGATTTGACAAAAAAGTGATTTCCAGTCCTCGCTTGAGGGCTCATATCTTGAAAAGTGTACATTTTAGGAAAAAACAGTCTGGGGTTTAGAGAGAGAAGAGAAGTTTTCCTCCGTTTTGAAGTTTGAATGACGTTTCTACGTGCAAGTATGAGAAAGATAGGTGACTCAGAAAAAAGGTGATTTTTTTTTTTTTAACCTCATCCCACACACAGTGTGAAATGCTGCCCCATACAAATACATGGTCCCCATTAGTTTGGAAATTTGGAAATGTTTTTGCACTTCGTGCAAAAACTATTCGTGCCATCGTTCTGAAAATCCACAGGAATGTAGTTAAATTCAGGGCCTACAACTTTCTAAATCGGTTCATAATTTTTCGAGTAACGGTGTGCGAGTGGTGAGGCCCCAAAGTTGACGCAATGCGTTCCGGATGGGGCAAAAAGTGCACGTTTGTGCACGTTGCGCAAAAACGTGCACGCCAATCGCTAATAAAAGTCATAGCAATCGATTCCCGATTAAGGCGCACGTTTCTACGTTTTTACTTTTCGCGTTTTCTCAAAGCTGTGGGACTAGTTACGCGCCGAAGTTTATACGGAAGAATATGGAATAAATAAATAAATAATAAGCCTGAGCAATAGTATGAGTGCCTCGTGCTGCGCACGAGGCACTCCTCCTCCATTGAGCTTGCGCATCTCAATGGAGGAGGAGTGCCACGTGGCGCAGCCGTGGCACTAATAATAAGCCTGAGCAATAGTATTAGTGCCTCGTGCTGCGCACGAGGCACTCCTCCTCCATTGAGCTTGCGCATCTCAATGGAGGAGGAGTGCCACGTGGCGCAGCCGTGGCACTAACTAGACAAAATTCCCGGGAAATTTTGAAGTGCCACGGACTACTGCCGGATGATCGCGGGATGCACCCATGAAGGTCAAGGACTTGATACTTAGTCATTTGACACCACCCATGTCTCTGTATGTCAAACCATTCAAAAGATATTGGACTTTAACGTATCAGCCAATCAGAAGAAGGGGCGTGGCTAATTTGCACCAATGAGGGTCAGGGACTCGATACTTGGTCATTTGACACCACCCATGTCTCTGTATGTCAAACCATTCAAAAGATATTGGACTATAACGTATCGGCCAATCAGAAGAAGGGGCGTGGCTAATTTGCACCAATGAGGGTCAGGGACTCCATACTTAGTCATTTGACACCACCCATGTCTCTGTATGTCAAACCATTCAAAAGATATTGGACTTTAACGTATCGGCCAATCAGAAGAAGGGGCGTGGCTAATTTGCACCAATGAGGGTCGGGGACTCGATACTTAGTCATTTGACACCACCCATGTCTCTGTATGTCAAACCATTCAAAAGATATTGGACTATAACGTATCGGCCAATCAGAAGAAGGGGCGTGGCTAATTTGCACCAATGAGGGTCAGGGACTCGATACTTAGTCATTTGACACCACCCATGTCTCTGTATGTCAAACCATTCAAAAGATATTGGATTATAACGTATCGGCCAATCAGAAGAAGGGGCGTGGCTAATTTGCACCAATGAGGGTCAGGGGCTCGATACTTAGTCATTTGATACCACCCGTGAGTCTCTATGTCAAACCATTCAAAAGATATTGGACTATAACGTATCGGCCAATCAGAAGAAGGGGCGGGGCTAATATGTATATATAATATACAAATGTAAATATTTATATGTATAATAATAATAATATACATATATATCCCATGAACCTGTCCCCAGCAGGACTGGGGATCATGTAAGGTCAAAAGGTCAGGGTTCAGATTCCTCCATTATCCAAGGTAAAGTATTATGAAGTCTGCATTTAGTGGGTCATGTGACCAGTTCTGGGTCACATGACCCGGAAGTATGGTAGTGTATATTGTATTGGAATGACTCAGCTAGTTCTTCGGATTTGACAAGCCTCAAATAACTTCACCTTGTAATCAAACTGTAGCTCCTAGCAGAAAAACAAAGACATCGTGAGAGAGACAGAACCCGGAAGATTCTGACAATCTTAATTTTATTCAGATATTCCTTAAAATGTGTTAGTAACGGCAATTCGAAAACAAAAATGAGATTTTTTTGAAGAAAACTTCATTTAACATTAGAGTCAATGGAGACAGAGGCAGGATTTGGCGTGACTCTTGGCTCCCCCGTTAAAATTTTGTGCACACCACGCCTGTCAAAGTCACATTTTAAGAATACCAAAATGTATGTCTACATTCTGACCAAAAATGATCTTTCTAGCTTTTACGGTTTGCCCGTGAGCTCGAGTTACAAATAAAAATTATGTTCATTTTTTGAAAGTCTCTCGCACTCTGATCAATTAGAACCGCACTGAAGATTTGACAAAAAAGTGATTTCCAGTCCTCGCTTGAGGGCTCATATCTTGAAAAGTGTACATTTTAGGAAAAAACAGTCTGGGGTTTGGAGAGAGAAGAGAAGTTTTCCTCCGTTTTGAAGTTTGAATGACGTTTCTACGTCCAAGTATGAGAAAGATACGTGACTCGGAAAAAAGGTGAATTTTGTCTTTTTTTTCTCAACATTTTCCCATCCGCTTTGAATGGCGCCATTGAAATGCATGGGAAAACAGTTCCCCATTAGTTTGGAAATTTGGAAATGTTTTTGCACTTCGTGCAAAAACTATTCGTGCCATCGTTCTGAAAATCCAGAGGACTGTAGTTAAATTCAGGGCCTACAACTTTCTAAATCGGTTCAGAATTTTTCGAGTAACGGTATGCAAGTGGTGAGGCCCCAAAGTTCACGCAATGCGTTCCGGATGGGGCAAAAAGCGCACGTTTGTGCACGTTGCGCAAAAACGTGCACGCCAATCGCTTATAAAAGTCATACCAATTGATTCCCGATTAAGTCGCACGTTTCTACGTTTTTACTTTTTGAGTTTTCTCAAAGCTGCGCAACTAGTTACGCGCCGAAGTTTATACGGAAGAATATGGAATAATAATAAATAACTAGACAAAATTCCCGGGAAATTTTGAAGTGCCACGGACTACTGCCGGATGATCGCGGGATGCACCCATGAAGGTCAAGGACTCGATACTTGGTCATTTGACACCACCCATGACTCTCTATGTCAAACCATTCAAAAGATATTGGACTATAACGTATCGGCCAATCAGAAGAAGGGGCGGGGCTAATTTGCACCAATGAGGGTCAGGGACTCGATACTTAGTCATTTGACACCACCCATGTGTCTGTATGTCAAACCATTCAAAAGATATTGGACTTTAACGTATCGGCCAATCAGAAGAAGGGGCGGGGCTAATTTGCACCAATGAGGGTCAGGGACTCGATACTTAGTCATTTGACACCACCCATGTCTCTGTATGTCAAACCATTCAAAAGATATTGGACTATAACGTATCGGCCAATCAGAAGAAGGGGCGGGGCTAATTTGCACCAATGAGGGTCAGGGACTCGATACTTAGTCATTTGACACCACCCATGTCTCTGTATGTCAAACCATTCAAAAGATATTGGACTATAACGTATCGGCCAATCAGAAGAAGGGGCGTGGCTAATTTGCACCAATGAGGGTCAGGGACTCGATACTTAGTCATTTGACACCACCCATGTCTCTGTATGTCAAACCATTCAAAAGATATTGGACTTTAACGTATCAGCCAATCAGAAGAAGGGGCGGGGCTAATTTGCACCAATGAGGGTCAGGGGCTCGATACTTAGTCATTTGATACCACCCGTGACACTCTATGTCAAACCATTCAAAAGATATTGGACTATAACGTATCGGCCAATCAGAAGAAGGGGCGGGGCTAATTTGCACCAATGAGGGTCAGGGGCTCGATACTTAGTCATTTGACACCACCCATGTCTCTGTATGTCAAACCATTCAAAAGATATTGGACTTTAACGTATCAGCCAATCAGAAGAAGGGGCGGGGCTAATTTGCACCAATGAGGGTCAGGGGCTCGATACTTAGTCATTTGATACCACCCGTGACACTCTATGTCAAACCATTCAAAAGATATTGGACTATAACGTATCGGCCAATCAGAAGAAGGGGCGGGGCTAATATGTATATATAATATACAAATGTAAATATTTATATGTATAATAATAATAATATACATATATATCCCATGAACCTGTCCCCAGCAGGACTGGGGATCATGTAAGGTCAGGGTTCAGATTCCTCCATTATCCAAGGTAAAGTATTATGAAGTCTGCATTGAGTGGGTCATGTGACTAGTTCTGGGTCACATGACCCGGAAGTATGGTAGTGTATATTGTATTGGAATGACTCAGCTAGTTCTTCGGATTTGACAAGCCTCAAATAACTTCACCTTGTAATCAAACTGTAGCTCCTAGCAGAAAAACAAAGACATCGTGAGAGAGACAGAACCCGGAAGATTCTGACAATCTTAATTTTATTCAGATATTCCTTAAAATGTGTTAGTAACGGCAATTCGAAAACAAAAATGAGATTTTTTTGAAGAAATTTTTTTTTAACATTGCAGTGAATGGAGAGAGAGACAGGAATTGGCATGGCTCTTAGTCTCCCCATTTAAATTTTGTGCACACCACGCCTGTCAAAGTCACATTTTAAGAATACCAAAATGTATGTCTACATTCTGACCAAAAATTATCTGTCCAGCTTTTACGGTTCGGCCGTGAGGTCGAGTTACAAATAAAAATTATGATCATTTTTTCAGGGTTCTGCTCACTCTGATCAATTAAAACCTCCACTCTAGATTTGAAAAAGGGGGTTTTTTAGTCCTCGCTTGAAGGCTCATATCTTGAAAAGTGTACATTTTAGGAAAAAACAGTCCGGGGTTTGGAGAGAGAAGAGAAGTTTTCCTCCGTTTTGAAGTTTGAATGACGTTTCAACGTCCAAGTATGAGAAAGATACGTGACTCGGAAAAAAGGTGAATTTTGTCTTTTTTTTCTCAACATTTTCCCATCCGCTTATAATGGCGCCATTGAAATGCATGGGAAAATCTTCCCCATTAGTTTGGAAATTTGGAAATGTTTTTGCACTTCGTGCAAAAACTATTCGTGCCATCGTTCTGAAAATCCAGAGGACTGTAGTTAAATTCAGGGCCTACAACTTTCTAAATCGGTTCAGAATTTTTCGAGTAACGGTATGCGAGTGGTGAGGCCCCAAAGTTCACGCAATGCGTTCCGGATGGGGCAAAAAGCGCACGTTTGTGCACGTTGCGCAAAAACGTGCACGCCAATCGCTTATAAAAGTCATACCAATTGATTCCCGATTAAGTCGCACGTTTCTACGTTTTTACTTTTTGAGTTTTCTCAAAGCTGTGCGACTAGTTACGCGCCGAAGTTTATACGGAAGAATATGGAATAAATAATAATAAATAATAAGCCTGAGCAATAGTATTAGTGCCTCGTGCTGCGCACGAGGCACTCCTCCTCCATTGAGCTTGCGCATCTCAATGGAGGAGGCGTGCCACGTGGCGCAGCCGTGGCACTAATAATAAGCCTGAGCAATAGTAAGAGTGCCTCGTGCTGCGCACGAGGCACTCCTCCTCCATTGAGCTTGCGCATCTCAATGGAGGAGGAGTGCCACGTGGCGCAGCCGTGGCACTAACTAGACCAAAATTCCCGGGAAATTTTGAAGTGCCACGGACTACTGCCGGATGATCGCGGGATGCACCCATGAGGGTCAGGGACTCGATACTTTGTCATTTGACACCACCCATGTCTCTGTATGTCAAACCATTCAAAAGATATTGGACTTTAACGTATCAGCCAATCAGAAGAAGGGGCGTGGCTAATTTGCACCAATGAGGGTCAGGGACTCGATACTTAGTCATTTGACACCACCCATGTCTCTGTATGTCAAACCATTCAAAAGATATTGGACTTTAACGTATCAGCCAATCAGAAGAAGGGGCGTGGCTAATTTGCACCAATGAGGGTCAGGGACTCGATACTTAGTCATTTGACACCACCCGTGAGTCTCTATGTCAAACCATTCAAAAGATATTGGACTATAACGTATCGGCCAATCAGAAGAAGGGGCGGGGCTAATTTGCACCAATGAGGGTCAGGGGCTCGATACTTAGTCATTTGATACCACCCGTGAGTCTCTATGTCAAACCATTCAAAAGATATTGGACTATAACGTATCGGCCAATCAGAAGAAGGGGCGGGGCTAATATGTATATATAATATACAAATGTAAATATTTATATGTATAATAATAATAATATACATATATATCCCATGAACCTGTCCCCAGCAGGACTGGGGATCATGTAAGGTCAAAAGGTCAGGGTTCAGATTCCTCCATTATCCAAGGTAAAGTATTATGAAGTCTGCATTGAGTGGGTCATGTGACTAGTTCTGGGTCACATGACCCGGAAGTATGGTAGTGTATATTGTATTGGAATGACTCAGCTAGTTCTTTGGATTTGACAAGCCTCAAATAACTTCACCTTGTAAACAAACTGTAGCTCCTAGCAGAAAAACAAAGACATCGTGAGAGAGACAGAACCCGGAAGATTCTGACAATCTTAATTTTATTCAGATATTCCTTAAAATGTGTTAGTAACGGCAATTCGAAAACAAAAATGAGATTTTTTGAAGAAATTTTTATTTAACATTGCAGTGAATGGAGAGAGAGACAGGAATTGGCATGGCTCTTAGTCTCCCCGTTTAAATTTTGTGCACACCACGCCTGTCAAAGTCACATTTTAAGAATACCAAAATGTATGTCTACATTCTGACCAAAAATTATCTGTCCAGCTTTTACGGTTCGGCCGTGAGGTCGAGTTACAAATAAAAATTATGGTCATTTTTTCAGGGTTCTGCTCACTCTGATCAATTAAAACCTCCACTCTAGATTTGAAAAAGGGGGTTTTTTAGTCCTCGCTTGAAGGCTCATATCTTGAAAAGTGTACATTTTAGGAAAAAACAGTCCGGGGTTTAGAGAGAGAAGAGAAGTTTTCCTCCGTTTTGAAGTTTGAATGACGTTTCTACGTGCAAGTATGAGAAAGATAGGTGACTCAGAAAAAAGGTGATTTTTTTTTTTTTTTAACCTTCACCGGACATTTTACACCCACAGTGTGAAATGCTGCCCCATACAAATACATGGGAAAATCTTCCCCATTAGTTTGGAAATTTGGAAATGTTTTTGCACTTCGTGCAAAAACTATTCGTGCCATCGTTCTGAAAATCCAGAGGACTGTAGTTAAATTCAGGGCCTACAACTTTCTAAATCGGTTCAGAATTTTTCGAGTAACGGTATGCGAGTGGTGAGGCCCCAAAGTTCACGCAATGCGTTCCGGATGGGGCAAAAAGTGCACGTTTGTGCACGTTGCGCAAAAACGTGCACGCCAATCGCTTATAAAAGTCATACCAATTGATTCCCGATTAAGTCGCACGTTTCTACGTTTTTACTTTTTGAGTTTTCTCAAAGCTGCGCAACTAGTTACGCGCCGAAGTTTATACGGAAGAATATGGAATAATAATAAATAAACTAGACCAAAATTCCCGGGAAATTTTGAAGTGCCACGGACTACTGCCGGATGATCGCGGGATGCACCCATGAAGGTCAAGGACTCGATACTTTGTCATTTGACACCACCCATGACTCTCTATGTCAAACCATTCAAAAGATATTGGACTATAACGTATCGGCCAATCAGAAGAAGGGGCGGGGCTAATTTGCACCAATGAGGGTCAGGGACTCGATACTTAGTCATTTGACACCACCCATGTCTCTGTATGTCAAACCATTCAAAAGATATTGGACTTTAACGTATCAGCCAATCAGAAGAAGGGGCGTGGCTAATTTGCACCAATGAGGGTCAGGGACTCGATACTTGGTCATTTGACACCACCCATGTCTCTGTATGTCAAACCATTCAAAAGATATTGGACTATAACGTATCGGCCAATCAGAAGAAGGGGCGTGGCTAATTTGCACCAATGAGGGTCAGGGACTCCATACTTAGTCATTTGACACCACCCATGTCTCTGTATGTCAAACCATTCAAAAGATATTGGACTTTAACGTATCAGCCAATCAGAAGAAGGGGCGTGGCTAATTTGCACCAATGAGGGTCAGGGACTCGATACTTAGTCATTTGACACCACCCATGTCTCTGTATGTCAAACCATTCAAAAGATATTGGACTATAACGTATCGGCCAATCAGAAGAAGGGGCGTGGCTAATTTGCCCCAATGAGGGTCAGGGACTCGATACTTAGTCATTTGACACCACCCATGTCTCTGTATGTCAAACCATTCAAAAGATATTGGACTTTAACGTATCAGCCAATCAGAAGAAGGGGCGGGGCTAATTTGCACCAATGAGGGTCAGGGGCTCGATACTTAGTCATTTGATACCACCCGTGAGTCTCTATGTCAAACCAATCAAAAGATATTGGACTATAACGTATCGGCCAATCAGAAAAAGGGGCGGGGCTAATATGTATATATAATATACAAATGTAAATATTTATATGTATAATAATAATAACATACATATATATCCCATGAACCTGTCCCCAGCAGGACTGGGGATCATGTAAGGTCAGGGTTCAGATTCCTCCATTATCCAAGGTAAAGTATTATGAAGTCTGCATTGAGTGGGTCATGTGACTAGTTCTGGGTCACATGACCCGGAAGTATGGTAGTGTATATTGTATTGGAATGACTCAGCTAGTTCTTCGGATTTGACAAGCCTCAAATAACTTCACCTTGTAATCAAACTGTAGCTCCTAGCAGAAAAACAAAGACATCGTGAGAGAGACAGAAGCCGGAAGATTCTGACAATCTTAATTTTATTCAGATATTCCTTAAAATGTGTTAGTAACGGCAATTCGAAAACAAAAATGAGATTTTTTTGAAGAAATTTTTTTTTAACATTGCAGTGAATGGAGAAGGAGACAGGAATTGGCATGGCTCTTAGTCTCCCCGTTTAAATTTTGTGCACACCACGCCTGTCAAAGTCACATTTTAAGAATACCAAAATGTATGTCTACATTCTGACCAAAAATTATCTGTCCAGCTTTTACGGTTCGGCCGTGAGGTCGAGTTACAAATAAAAATTATGGTCATTTTTTCAGGGTTCTGCTCACTCTGATCAATTACAACCTCCACTCTAGATTTGAAAAAGGGGGTTTTTTAGTCCTCGCTTGAAGGCTCATATCTTGAAAAGTGTACATTTTAGGAAAAAACAGTCCGGGGTTTAGAGAGAGAAGAGAAGTTTTCCTCCGTTTTGAAGTTTGAATGACGTTTCTACGTGCAAGTATGAGAAAGATATGTGACTCTGAAAAAAGGTGAATTTTTTCTTTTTTCTCGACATTCTCCCATCCGCTTTGAATGGTGCCATAGGAATACATGGGAAAATGAGCTCCCCATTAGTTTGGAAATTTGGAAATGTTTTTGCACTTCGTGCAAAAACTATTCGTGCCAACGTTCTGATAATCCACAGGACTGTAGTTAAATTCAGGGCCTACAACTTTCTAAATCGGTTCATAATTTTTCGAGTAACGGTGTGCGAGTGGTGAGGCCCCAAAGTTCACGCAATGCGTTCCGGATGGGGCAAAAAGTGCACGTTTGTGCACGTTGCGCAAAAACGTGCACGCCAATCGCTAATAAAAGTCATACCAATCGATTCCCGATTAAGGCGCACGTTTCTACGTTTTTACTTTTCGCGTTTTCTCAAAGCTGTGGGACTAGTTACGCGCCGAAGTTTATACGGAAGAATATGGAATAATAAATAAATAAACTAGACCAAAATTCCCGGGAAATTTTGAAGTGCCACGGACTACTGCCGGATGATCGCGGGATGCACCCATGAAGGTCAAGGACTCGATACTTTGTCATTTGACACCACCCATGACTCTCTATGTCAAACCATTCAAAAGATATTGGACTATAACGTATCGGCCAATCAGAAGAAGGGGCGTGGGTAATTTGCACCAATGAGGGTCAGGGACTCGATACTTAGTCATTTGACACCACCCATGTCTCTGTATGTCAAACCATTCAAAAGATATTGGACTTTAACGTATCAGCCAATCAGAAGAAGGGGCGTGGCTAATTTGCACCAATGAGGGTCAGGGACTCGATACTTAGTCATTTGACACCACCCATGTCTCTGTATGTTAAACCATTCAAAAGATATTGGACTATAACGTATCGGCCAATCAGAAGAAGGGGCGTGGCTAATTTGCACCAATGAGGGTCAGGGACTCGATACTTAGTCATTTGACACCACCCATGTCTCTGTATGTCAAACCATTCAAAAGATATTGGACTTTAACGTATCGGCCAATCAGAAGAAGGGGCGGGGCTAATTTGCACCAATGAGGGTCAGGGACTCGATACTTAGTCATTTGACACCACCCATGTCTCTGTATGTCAAACCATTCAAAAGATATTGGACTATAACGTATCGGCCAATCAGAAGAAGGGGCGTGGCTAATTTGCACCAATGAGGGTCAGGGACTCGATACTTAGTCATTTGACACCACCCATGTCTCTGTATGTCAAACCATTCAAAAGATATTGGACTATAACGTATCGGCCAATCAGAAGAAGGGGCGTGGCTAATTTGCACCAATGAGGGTCAGGGACTCGATACTTAGTCATTTGACACCACCCATGTCTCTGTATGTCAAACCATTCAAAAGATATTGGACTTTAACGTATCAGCCAATCAGAAGAAGGGGCGGGGCTAATTTGCACCAATGAGGGTCAGGGGCTCGATACTTAGTCATTTGACACCACCCATTACTCTGTATGTCAAACCATTCAAAAGATATTGGACTATAACGTATCGGCCAATCAGAAGAAGGGGCGGGGCTAATATGTATATATAATATCCAAATGTAAATATTTATATGTATAATAATAATAATATACATATATATCCCATGAACCTGTCCCCAGCAGGACTGGGGATCATGTAAGGTCAGGGTTCAGATTCCTCCATTATCCAAGGTAAAGTATTATTGAAGTCTGCATTGAGTGGGTCATGTGACTAGTTCTGGGTCACATGACCCGGAAGTATGGTAGTGTATATTGTATTGGAATGACTCAGCTAGTTCTTCAGATTTGACAAGCCTCAAATAACTTCACCTTGTAATCAAACTGTAGCTCCTAGCAGAAAAACAAAGACATCGTGAGAGAGACAGAACCCGGAAGATTCTGACAATCTTAATTTCATTCAGATATTCCTTAAAATGTGTTAGTAACGGCAATTCGAAAACAAAAATGAGATTTTTTTGAAGAAAACTTCATTTAACATGGGACTCATGGAGAGCGAGACAGGATTTGGCGTGTCTGTTGGGCCCCCCGTTAAAATTGTGTGCACACCACGCCTGTCAAAGTCACATTTTATGAATCTCAACATCCATGTCTACATTCTGACCAAAAATTATCTTTCTAGCTTTTACGGTTTGCCCGTGAGCTCGAGTTACAAATAAAAATTATGATCATTTTTCGAAAGTCTCTCCACTCTAATGAATTCGAACCGCACTGAAGATTTGACAAAAAAGTGATTTCCAGTCCTCGCTTGAGCGCTCATATCTTGAAAAGTGTACATTTTAGGAAAAAACAGTCCGGGGTTTGGAGAGAGAAGAGAAGTTTTCCTCCGTTTTGAAGTTTGAATGACGTTTCTACGTGCAAGTATGAGAAAGATACGTGACTCGGAAAAAAGGTGAATTTTGTCTTTTTTTTCTCAACATTTTCCCATCCGCTTATAATGGCGCCATTGAAATGCATGGGAAAATCTTCCCCATTAGTTTGGAAATTTGGAAATGTTTTTGCACTTCGTGCAAAAACTATTCGTGCCATCGTTCTGAAAATCCACAGGACTGTAGTTAAATTCAGGGCCTACAACTTTCTAAATCGGTTCAGAATTTTTCGAGTAACGGTGTGCGAGTGGTGAGGCCCCAAAGTTCACGCAATGCGTTCCGGATGGGGCAAAAAGCGCACGTTTGTGCACGTTGCGCAAAAACGTGCACGCCAATTGCTTATAAAAGTCATACCAATCGATTCCCGATTAAGGCGCACGTTTGTACGTTTTTACTTTTCGCGTTTTCTCAAAGCTGCGGGACTAGTTACGCGCCGAAGTTTTTACGGAAGAATATATAATAATAACTAGACAAAATTCCCGGGAAATTTTGAAGTGCCACGGACTACTGCCGGATGATCGCGGGATGCACCCATGAAGGTCAAGGACTCGATACTTGGTCATTTGACACCACCCATGACTCTCTATGTCAAACCATTCAAAAGATATTGGACTATAACGTATCGGCCAATCAGAAGAAGGGGCGTGGCTAATTTGCACCAATGAGGGTCAGGGACTCGATACTTAGTCATTTGACACCACCCATGTCTCTGTATGTCAAACCATTCAAAAGATATTGGACTTTAACGTATCAGCCAATCAGAAGAAGGGGCGGGGCTAATTTGCACCAATGAGGGTCAGGGACTCGATACTTAGTCATTTGACACCACCCATGTCTCTGTATGTCAATCCATTCAAAAGATATTGGACTATAACGTATCAGCCAATCAGAAGAAGGGGCGGGGCTAATTTGCACCAATGAGGGTCAGGGACTCGATACTTAGTCATTTAACACCACCCATGTCTCTGTATGTCAAACCATTCAAAAGATATTGGACTTTAACGTATCAGCCAATCAGAATAAGGGGCGGGGCTAATTTGCACCAATGAGGGTCAGGGACTCGATACTTAGTCATTTGACACCACCCATGTCTCTGTATGTCAAACCATTCAAAAGATATTGGACTTTAACGTATCAGCCAATCAGAAGAAGGGGCGTGGCTAATTTGCACCAATGAGGGTCAGGGACTCGATACTTAGTCATTTGACACCACCCATGTCTCTGTATGTCAAACCATTCAAAAGATATTGGACTATAACGTATCGGCCAATCAGAAGAAGGGGCGTGGCTAATTTGCACCAATGAGGGTCAGGGACTCGATACTTAGTCATTTGACACCACCCATGTCTCTGTATGTCAAACCATTCAAAAGATATTGGACTTTAACGTATCAGCCAATCAGAAGAAGGGGCGGGGCTAATTTTTCACCAATGAGGGTCAGGGACTCCATACTTAGTCATTTGACACCACCCATGTCTCTGTATGTCAAACCATTCAAAAGATATTGGACTATAACGTATCGGCCAATCAGCAGAAGGGGCGGGGCTAATTTGTATATATAATATACAAATGTAAATATTTATATGTATAATAATAATAATATACATATATATCCAATGAACCTGTTCCCAGCAGGACTGGGGATCATGTAAGGTCAAAAGGTCAGGGTTCAGATTCCTCCATTTTCCAGGTTATATTACATGAAGTCTGTAATGACTGTGTCATGTGACCAGGTCTGGGTCAGTCTAATCAGCACAGCTGTGCTCTGGTTGTTAGGGGCAACAAGAACCTGATACAGAGGGAGCGGGAATGACAGCTAGATTTTCGGTTGTGACAAACCTCAAATCACTCCACTTTGCGGTCAAACCGTAGCTCTTAGCAGAAATATGAAAACATCGTGAGAGACAGAGAACCCAGAACATTCTGTCAATCTTATTTTCATTCAGATATTCCTTAAAATGTGTTAGTAACGGCAATTCGAAAACAAAAATGAGATTTTTTTTAAGAAAATGTTTTTTAACATGGGAGTCAATGAACAGCGAGACAGGAATTGGCGCGTCTGTTGGGCCCCCCGTTAAAATTTTGTGCACACCAGGCCTGTCAAAGTCACATTTTATAAATCACAACACCTATGTCTATATTCTGACCAAAAATGATCTGTCTACCTTTTACGGTTTGGCCGTGACCTCGAGTTACAAATAAGAAATCATGTTTTTTTTTCAGTGTAACTACACTCTAGCAAACTGACTCCCGTGCTCTAGATTTGAAAAAAAGTGATTTCCAGACCTCGCTTGAGGGCTCATATCTTGAAAATTGTACATTTTAGGAAAAAACAGTTTCGGGTTTGGAGAGAGAAGAGAAGTTTTCCTCCGTTTTGAAGTTTGAATGACGTTTCTACGTGCAAGTATGAGAAAGATACGTGACTCAGAAAAAAGGTGTTTTTTTTTTTTTTTAACCTCCTCCCACGCACAGTGTGAAATGCTGCCCCATACAAATACATGGGAAAATCTCCCCATTAGTTTGGAAATTTGGAAATGTTTTTGCACTTCGTGCAAAAACTATTCGTGCCATCGTTCTGAAAATCCACAGGACTGTAGTTAAATTCAGGGCCTACAACTTTCTAAATCGGTTCATAATTTTTCGAGTAACGGTGTGCGAGTGGTGAGGCCCCAAACTTCACGCAATGCGTTCCGAATGGGGCAAAAAGCGCACGTTTGTGCACGTTGCGCAAAAACGTGCACGCCAATCGCTAATAAAAGTCATACCAATCGATTCCCGGGTAAGGCGCACGTTTCTACGTTTTTACTTTTCGCGTTTTCTCAAAGCTGCGGGACTAGTTACGCGCCGAAGTTTTTACGGAAGAATATATAATAATAATAATAAGCCTGAGCAATAGTATGAGTGCCTCGTGCTGCGCACGAGGCACTCCGCCTCCATTGAGCTTGCGCAGCTCAATGGAGGAGGAGTGCCACGTGGCGCAGCCGTGGCACTAATAATAATAATAAGCCTGAGCAATATTAAGAGTGCCTCGTGCTGCGCACGAGGCACTCCTCCTCCATTGCGAAGCTCAATGGAGGAGGAGTGCCACGTGGCGCAGCCGTGGCACTAATAATAAGCCTGAGCAATAGTATGAGTGCCTCGTGCTGCGCACGAGGCACTCCTCCTCCATTGAGCTTGCGCATCTCAATGGAGGAGGAGTGCCACGTGGCGCAGCCGTGGCACTAATAATAAGCCTGAGCAATAGTATGAGTGCCTCGTGCTGCGCACGAGGCACTCCTCCTCCATTGAGCTTGCGCAGCTCAATGGAGGAGGCGTGCCACGTGGCGCAGCCGTGGCACTAACTAGACCAAAATTCCCGGGAAATTTTGAAGTGCCACGGACTACTGCCGGATGATCGCGGGATGCACCCATGAAGGTCAAGGACTCGATACTTAGTCATTTGACACCACCCATGACTCTCTATGTCAAACCATTCAAAAGATATTGGACTTTAACGTATCAGCCAATCAGAAGAAGGGGCGGGGCTAATTTGCACCAATGAGGGTCAGGGACTCGATACTTAGTCATTTGACACCACCCATGTCTCTGTATGTCAAACCATTCAAAAGATATTGGACTTTAACGTATCAGCCAATCAGAAGAAGGGGCGTGGCTAATTTGCACCAATGAGGGTCAGGGACTCGATACTTAGTCATTTGACACCACCCATGTCTCTGTATGTCAAACCATTCAAAAGATATTGGACTATAACGTATCGGCCAATCAGAAGAAGGGGCGTGGCTAATTTGCACCAATGAGGGTCAGGGACTCGATACTTAGTCATTTGACACCACCCATGTCTCTGTACGTCAAACCATTCAAAAGATATTGGACTTTAACGTATCAGCCAATCAGAAGAAGGGGCGTGGCTAATTTGCACCAATGAGGGTCAGGGGCTCGATACTTAGTCATTTGATACCACCCGTGACTCTCTATGTCAAACCATTCAAAAGATATTGGACTATAACGTATCGGCCAATCAGAAGAAGGGGCGGGGCTAATATGTATATATAATATACAAATGTAAATATTTATATGTATAATAATAATAATATACATATATATCCCATGAACCTGTCCCCAGCAGGACTGGGGATCATGTAAGGTCAGGGTTCAGATTCCTCCATTATCCAAGGTTAAGTATTATGAAGTCTGCATTGAGTGGGTCATGTGACTAGTTCTGGGTCACATGACCCGGAAGTATGGTAGTGTATATTGTATTGGAATGACTCAGCTAGTTCTTCGGATTTGACAAGCCTCAAATAACTTCACCTTGTAATCAAACTGTAGCTCCTAGCAGAAAAACAAAGACATCGTGAGAGAGACAGAACCCGGAAGATTCTGACAATCTTAATTTTCATCAGATATTCCTTAAAATGTGTTAGTAACGGCAATTCGAAAACAAAAATGAGATTTTTTTGAAGAAATTTTATTTTAACATTGCAGTGAATGGACAGCGAGACAGGAATTGGCATGGCTCTTAGTCTCCCCGTTTAAATTTTGTGCACACCACGCCTGTCAAAGTCACATTTTAAGAATACCAAAATGTATGTCTACATTCTGACCAAAAATTATCTGTCCAGCTTTTACGGTTCGGCCGTGAGGTCGAGTTACAAATAAAAATTATGGTCATTTTTTCAGGGTTCTGCTCACTCTGATCAATTCGAAGCTCCACTCTAGATTTGAAAAAGGGGGTTTTTTAGTCCTCGCTTGAAGGCTCATATCTTGAAAAGTGTACATTTTAGGAAAAAACAGTCCGGGGTTTAGAGAGAGAAGAGAAGTTTTCCTCCGTTTTGAAGTTTGAATGACGTTTCTACGTGCAAGTATGAGAAAGATAGGTGACTCAGAAAAAAGGTGATATTTTTTTTTTTTTAACCTTCACCGGACATTTCACACCCACAGTGTGAAATGCTGCCCCATACAAATACATGGGAAAATCTTCCCCATTAGTTTGGAAATTTGGAAATGTTTTTGCACTTCGTGCAAAAACTATTCGTGCCATCGTTCTGAAAATCCACAGGACTGTAGTTAAATTCAGGGCCTACAACTTTCTAAATCGGTTCATAATTTTTCGAGTAACGGTGTGCGAGTGTTGAGGCCCCAAAGTTCACGCAATGCGTTCACGATGGGGCAAAAAGCGCACGTTTGTGCACGTTGCGCAAAAACGTGCACGCCAATCGCTAATAAAAGTCATTCCCATGAAGTCCCGATTAAGTCGCACGTTTCTACGTTTTTACTTTTTGAGTTTTCTCAAAGCTGCGCAACTAGTTACGCGCCGAAGTTCATACGGAAGAATATGGAATAATAATAATAACTAGACCAAAATTCCCGGGAAATTTTGAAGTGCCACGGACTACTGCCGGATGATCGCGGGATGCACCCATGAAGGTCAAGGACTCGATACTTAGTCATTTGACACCACCCATGACTCTCTATGTCAAACCATTCAAAAGATATTGGACTATAACGTATCGGCCAATCAGAAGAAGGGGCGTGGCTAATTTGCACCAATGAGGGTCAGGGACTCGATACTTGGTCATTTGACACCACCCATGTCTCTGTATGTCAAACCATTCAAAAGATATTGGACTATAACGTATCGGCCAATCAGAAGAAGGGGCGTGGCTAATTTGCACCAATGAGGGTCAGGGACTCCATACTTAGTCATTTGACACCACCCATGTCTCTGTATGTCAAACCATTCAAAAGATATTGGACTTTAACGTATCAGCCAATCAGAAGAAGGGGCGGGGCTAATTTGCACCAATGAGGGTCAGGGACTCGATACTTAGTCATTTGACACCACCCATGTCTCTGTATGTCAAACCATTCAAAAGATATGGGACTTTAACGTATCAGCCAATCAGAAGAAGGGGCGTGGCTAATTTGCACCAATGAGGGTCAGGGACTCGATACTTAGTCATTTGACACCACCCATGTCTCTGTATGTCAAACCATTCAAAAGATATTGGACTATAACGTATCGGCCAATCAGAAGAAGGGGCGTGGCTAATTTGCACCAATGAGGGTCAGGGACTCGATACTTAGTCATTTGACACCACCCATGTCTCTGTATGTCAAACCATTCAAAAGATATTGGACTATAACGTATCAGCCAATCAGAAGAAGGGGCGGGGCTAATTTGCACCAATGAGGGTCAGGGACTCGATACTTAGTCATTTGATACCACCCGTGAGTCTCTATGTCAAACCATTCAAAAGATATTGGACTATAACGTATCGGCCAATCAGAAGAAGGGGCGGGGCTAATTTGCACCAATGAGGGTCAGGGGCTCGATACTTAGTCATTTGATACCACCCGTGAGTCTCTATGTCAAACCATTCAAAAGATATTGGACTATAACGTATCGGCCAATCAGAAGAAGGGGCGGGGCTAATATGTATATATAATATACAAATGTAAATATTTATATGTATAATAATAATAATATACATATATATCCCATGAACCTGTCCCCAGCAGGACTGGGGATCATGTAAGGTCAAAAGGTCAGGGTTCAGATTCCTCCATTATCCAAGGTAAAGTATTATGAAGTCTGCATTGAGTGGGTCATGTGACCAGTTCTGGGTCACATGACCCGGAAGTATGGTAGTGTATATTGTATTGGAATGACTCAGCTAGTTCTTCGGATTTGACAAGCCTCAAATAACTTCACCTTGTAAACAAACTGTAGCTCCTAGCAGAAAAACAAAGACATCGTGAGAGAGACAGAACCCGGAAGATTCTGACAATCTTAATTTTATTCAGATATTCCTTAAAATGTGTTAGTAACGGCAATTCGAAAACAAAAATGAGATTTTTTTGAAGAAATTTTTATTTAACATTGCAGTGAATGGAGAGAGAGACAGGAATTGGCATGGCTCTTAGTCTCCCCGTTTAAATTTTGTGCACACCACGCCTGTCAAAGTCACATTTTAAGAATACCAAAATGTATGTCTACATTCTGACCAAAAATTATCTGTCCAGCTTTTACGGTTCGGCCGTGAGGTCGAGTTACAAATAAAAATTATGGTCATTTTTTCAGGGTTCTGCTCACTCTGATCAATTAAAACCTCCACTCTAGATTTGAAAAAGGGGGTTTTTTAGTCCTCGCTTGAAGGCTCATATCTTGAAAAGTGTACATTTTAGGAAAAAACAGTCCGGGGTTTAGAGAGAGAAGAGAAGTTTTCCTCCGTTTTGAAGTTTGAATGACGTTTCTACGTGCAAGTATGAGAAAGATAGGTGACTCAGAAAAAAGGTGATTTTTTTTTTTTTTTTTAACCTTCACCGGACATTTCACACCCACAGTGTGAAATGCTGCCCCATACAAATACATGGGAAAATCTTCCCCATTAGTTTGGAAATTTGGAAATGTTTTTGCACTTTGTGCAAAAACTATTTGTGCCATCGTTCTGAAAATCCACAGGACTGTAGTTAAATTCAGGGCCTACAACTTTCTAAATCGGTTCATAATTTTTCGAGTAACTGTGTGCGAGTGTTGAGGCCCCAAAGTTCACGCAATGCGTTCACGATGGGGCAAAAAGCGCACGTTTGTGCACGTTGCGCAAAAACGTGCACGCCAATCGCTAATAAAAGTCATTCCCATGAAGTCCCGATTAAGTCGCACGTTTCTACGTTTTTACTTTTTGAGTGTTCTCAAAGCTGCGCAACTAGTTACGCGCCGAAGTTTATACGGAAGAATATGGAATAAATAATAATAATAAACTAGACAAAATTCCCGGGAAATTTTGAAGTGCCACGGACTACTGCCGGATGATCGCGGGGCTTATTTGCACCCATGAAGGTCAAGGACTCGATACAGATTCCAATGACACCTCCCATGACTCTCTATGTCAAACCATTCAAAAGTTATTACAGAAAATATGTAATAGGCTAATAGAACCGCTAACAAGACCGCTAACGGGATAGCTAACAGAACCGCTAACGGAACCTCTAACGGGATCGCTAACTGAACCGCTAATGGGATCGGTAAAGGGATCGCTAACGGGACCGCTAACGGGACCGCTAACCGAGCCGCTAACGGAATCGCTAACCGAGCCGCTAACAACCGCTAACGGAACCGCTAACGGGACCGCTAATGGGACCGCTAATGGAATCGCTAACGGAACCGCTAACGGGACCGCTAACGGGACCGCTAACGGGATCGCTAACGGGATCGCTAACCGAGCCGCTAATGGAATCGCTAACCGAGCCGCTAACAACCGCTAACGGGACCGCTAATGGGACCGCTAATGGGATCGCTAACGGAACCGCTAACGGGACCGCTAACGGGACCGCTAACGGGATCGCTAACCGAGCCGCTAATGGGGTCGCTAACGGGACCGCTAACAACCGCTAACGGAACCGCTAACGGGACCGCTAACAGAACCGCTAACAGAACCGCTAACGGGACCGCTAATGGGATTGCTAACAACCGCTAGCGGAACCGCTAACGGGACCGCTAATGGGATTGCTAACGGGACCGCTAACGGGGTCGCTAACTGGACCGCTAACGGGATCGCTAACGGGACCGCTAACGGGACCGCTAATGGGATCGCTAACGGAATCGCTAACTGAACCGCTAACGGGACCGCTAACGGGACCGCTAACCGAGCCGCTAACGGGATCGCTAACTGAGCCGCTAACGGGATCGCTAATGGGATCGCTAACGGGACCGCTAACGTGACCGCTAACCGAGCCGCTAACGGGATCGCTAACCGAGCCGCTAACAACCGCTAACGGAACCGCTAACGGGACCGCTAACGGGACCGCTAACGGGATCGCTAACGGAACCGCTAACGGGACCGCTAACGGGATCGCTAACGGGATCGCTAACGGGACCGCTAACCGAGCCGCTAATGGGATCGCTAACGGGACCGCTAACAACCGCTAACGGAACCGCTAACGGGACCGCTAACAGAACCGCTAACAGAACCGCTAACGGGACCGCTAACGGGATCGCTAACAACCGCTAGCGGAACCGCTAACGGGACCGCTAATGGGATTGCTAACGGGACCGCTAACGGGGTCGCTAACTTGACCGCTAACGGGAACGCTAACTTGACCGCTAACGGGATCGCTAACGGAATCGCTAACTGAACCGCTAACGGGACCGCTAACCGAGCCGCTAACGGGATCGCTAACCGAGCCGCTAACGGGATCGCTAACGGGATCGCTAACAACCGCTAACGGGACAACTAACGGGATTGCTAACGGGGTCGCTAACTTGACCGCTAACGGGATCGCTAACCGGACCGCTAACGGGACCGCTAACGGGATCGCTAACAGGACCGCTAACCGAGCCGCTAACGGGATCGCTAACCGAGCCGCTAACGGGATCGCTAACGGGACCGCTAACGGGATTGCTAACGGGACCGCTAACGGGGTCGCTAACTGGACCGCTAACGGGGTCGCTAACTGGACCGCTAACGGGATCGCTAACTGGACCGCTAACGGGACTTCTAACGGGATCGCTAACAGGACCGCTAACAGAACCGCTAACGGGACCGCTAACACCGATAGCACTACCATCCCATAATAAACACCTACCATCACATAATAAACACCTACCATCCCATAATAAACACCTACCATCCCATAATAACACTAACATCCCATAATAACACTAACATCCTATAAAAACACCTTCCATCCCATAATAACACTAACATCCTATAAAAACACCTGCCATCCCATAATAACACTAACATCCTATAAAAACACCTGACATCCCATAATAACACTAACATCCTATAAAAACACCTGCCATCCCATAATAACACTAAAATCCTATAAAAACACCTGCTATCCCATAATAACACTAACATCCTATAAAAACACCTGCCATCCCATAATAACACTAACATCCTATAAAAACACCTGACATCCCATAATAACACCTATCGTGTGTGTGTGTGTGTGTGTGTGTGTGTGTGTGTGTGTGTGTGTGTGTGTGTGTGTGTGTGTGTGTGTGTTCATCTAAGGTTAAAAGGTCAGGGTTCAGATTTCTCCATTTTCCAGGTTATACTATGAAGTCTGTACTGAGTGAGTCATGTGACCAGTTCTGGGTCAGTCTAATCAGTACAGCTGAGCTCTGGTTGCTAGGGGCAACAAGAACCTGATACAGAGGGAGCGTGAATGACTCAGCTGGATTTTCGGTTGTGACAAACCTGAAATCACTCCACTTTGCGCTCAAACCGTAGCTCTTAGCAGAAAAACGAAAACATTTTGAGAAACGGAGAACCTACCAGATTATCTAAATGTTATTTTCATACAGATATTCCTTAAAATGTGTTAGTAACGGCAATTCGAAAACAAAAATGAGATTTTTTTTAAGAAAACTTCATTTAACATGGGAGTCAATGAAGAACGAGACAGGAACTGGCGTGTCTGTTGGCTCCCCCGTTAAAATTTTGTGCACACCACGCCTGTCAAAGTCACATTTTATGAATCACAAAACCTATGTCTATATTCTGACCAAAAATTATCTGTCTACCTTTTACGGTTTGGCCGTGACCTCGAGTTACAAATAAGAAATCATGTTTTTTTTTCAGTGTAACTACACTCTAGCAAACTGACTCCCGTGCTCTAGATTTGAAAAAAAGTGATTTCCAGTCCTCGCTTGAGGGCTCATATCTTGAAAAGTGTACATTTTAGGAAAAAACTGTTTCGGGTTTGGAGAGAGAAGAGAAGTTTTCCTCCGTTTTGAAGTTTGAATGACGTTTCTACGTGCAAGTATGAGAAAGATACGTGACTCAGAAAAAAGGTGATTTTTTTTTTTTTTTTAACTTCCTCCCACCCACAGTGTGAAATGCTGCCCCATACAAATACATGGGAAAATCTCCCCATTAGTTTGGAAATTTGGAAATGTTTTTGCACTTCGTGCAAAAACTATTCGTGCCAACGTTCTGAAAATCCACAGGACTGTAGTTAAATTCAGGGCCTACAACTTTCTAAATCGGTTCAGAATTTTTCGAGTAACGGTGTGCGAGTGGTGAGGCCCCAAACTTCTCGCAATGCGTTCCGGATGGGGCAAAAAGCGCACGTTTGTGCACGTTGCGCAAAAACGTGCACGCCGATCGCTAATAAAAGTCATACCCATCGATTCCCGATTAAGACGCACGTTTCTACGTTTTTACTTTTCGCCTTTTCTCAAAGCTGCGGGACAAGTTACGCGCCGAAGTTTTTACGGAAGAATATGGAATAAATAAATAATAAATAAGCCTGAGCAATAGTATGAGTGCCTCGTGCTGCGCACGAGGCACTCCTCCTCCATTGAGCTTGCGCAGCTCAATGGAGGAGGAGTGCCACGTGGCGCAGCCGTGGCACTAACTAGACAAAATTCCCGGGAAATTTTGAAGTGCCACGGACTACTGCCGGATGATCGCGGGGCTTATTTGCACCCATGAAGGTCAAGGACTCGATACAGATTCCAATGACACCACCCATGACTCTCTATGTCAAACCATTCAAAAGTTATTACAGAAAATATAGAACCGCTAACTGAACCGCTAACGGGATCGCTAACGGGATCGCTAACGGGACCGCTAACCGAGCCGCTAACGGGATCGCTAACCGAGCCGCTAACAACCGCTAACGGAACCGCTAACGGGACCGCTAATGGGATCGCTAACGGAACCGCTAACGGGACCGCTAACGGGACCGCTAACGGGATCGCTAACGGGATCGCTAACGGGATCGCTAACGGGATCGCTAACGGGACCGCTAACCGAGCCGCTAATGGGATCGCTAACGGGACCGCTAACAGAACCGCTAACAGAACCGCTAACGGGATCGCTAACAACCGCTAGCGGAACCGCTAACGGGACCGCTAATGGGATTGCTAACGGGACCGCTAACGGGGTCGCTAACTGGACCGCTAACGGGATCGCTAACTGGACCGCTAACGGTACCGCTAACGGGATCGCTAACGGAATCGCTAACTGAACCGCTAAGGGGACCGCTAACGGGACCGCTAACCGAGCCGCTAATGGGATCGCTAACGGGACCGCTAACAACCGCTAACAGAACCGCTAACGGGACCGCTAACAGAACCGCTAACAGAACCGCTAACGGGATCGCTAACAACCGCTAGCGGAACCGCTAACGGGACCGCTAATGGGATTGCTAACGGGACCGCTAACGGGGTCGCTAACTGGACCGCTAACGGGATCGCTAACTGGACCGCTAACGGTACCGCTAACGGGATTGCTAACGGAATCGCTAACTGAACCGCTAACGGGACCGCTAACCGAGCCGCTAACGGGATTGCTAACCGAGCCGCTAATGGGATCGCTAACGGGACCGCTAACAACCGCTAACGGGACCGCTAACAACCGCTAACGGAACCGCTAACAGGACCGCTAACAGAACCGCTAACGGGACCGCTAACGGGATCGCTAACAACCGCTAGCGGAACCGCTAACGGGACCGCTAACGGGGTCGCTAACTGGACTGCTAACGGGATGGCTAACTGGACCGCTAACGGGACCGCTAACGGGATCGCTAACGGAATCGCTAACTGAACCGCTAACGGGACCGCTAACGGGATCGCTAACAACCGCTAGCGGAACCGCTAACGGGACCGCTAACGGGGTCGCTAACTGGACCGCTAACCGGATCGCTAACTGGACCGCTAACGGGACCGCTAACGGGATCGCTAACGGAATCGCTAACTGAACCGCTAACGGGACCGCTAACCGAGCCGCTAACGGGATCGCTAACTGGACCGCTAACGGGACCGCTAACCGAGCCGCTAACGGGATCGCTAACGGAATCGCTAACTGAACCGCTAACGGGATCGCTAACAACCGCTAACGGGACCGCTAACGGGATTGCTAACGGGACCGCTAACGGGGTCGCTAACTGGACCGCTAACGGGATCGCTAACTGGACCGCTAACGGGACCGCTAACGGGATCGCTAACAGGACCGCTAACAGAACCGCTAACGGGACCGCTAACACCAATAACACTACCATCCCATAATAAACACCTACCATCCCATAATAACAATAACATCCCATAATAACACTAACATCCTATAAAAACACCTGCCATCCCATAATAACACTAACATCCTATAAAAACACCTGCCATCCCATAATAACACTAACATCCTATAAAAACACCTGACATCCCATAATAACACTAACATCCTATAAAAACACCTGACATCCCATAATAACACTAACATCCTATAAAAACACCTGACATCCCATAATAACACCTATTGTGTGTGTGTGTGTGTGTGTGTGTGTGTGTGTGTGTGTGTGTGTGTGTGTGTGTGTGTGTGTGTGTGTGTGTGTGTGTGTGTGTGTTCATCTAAGGTTAAAAGGTCAGGGTTCAGATTTCTCCATTTTACAGGTTATACTATGAAGTCTGTACTGAGTGAGTCATGTGACCAGTTCTGGGTCAGTCTAATCAGTCAACAGCTGAGCTCTGGTTGCTAGGAGCAACAAGAACCTGATACAGAGGGAGCGGGAATGACTCAGCTGGATTTTTGGTTGTGACAAACCTGAAATCACTCCACTTTGCGCTCAAACCGTAGCTCTTAGCAGAAAAACGAAAACATTTTGAGAAACAGAGAACCTACCAGATTATCTAAATGTTATTTTCATACAGATATTCCTTAAAATGTGTTAGTAACGGCAATTCGAAAACAAAAATGAGATTTTTTTTAAGAAAACTTCATTTAACATGGGAGTCAATGAAGAGAGAGACAGGAACTGGCGTGTCTGTTGGCTCCCCCGTTAAAATTTTGTGCACACCACGCCTGTCAAAGTCACATTTTATAAATCACAACACCTATGTCTATATTCTGACCAAAAATTATCTGTCTACCTTTTACGGTTTGGCCGTGACCTCGAGTTACAAATAAGAAATCATGTTCTTTTTTCAGTGTAACTACACTCTAGCGAACTGACTCCCGTGCTCTAGATTTGAAAAAAAGTGGTTTCCAGTCCTCGCTTGAGGGCTCATATCTTGAAAAGTGTACATTTTAGGAAAAAACAGTCCGGGGTTTGGAGAGAGAAGAGAAGTTTTCCTCCGTTTTGAAGTTTGAATGACGTTTCTACGTGCAAGTATGAGAAAGATATGTGACTCGGAAAAAAGGTGAATTTTGTCTTTTTTTTCTCGACATTGTCCCATCCGCTTTGAATGGGCCCATACAAATACATGGGGAAATCTCCCCATTAGTTTAGAAATTTGGAAATGTTTTTGCACTTCGTGCAAAAACTATTTGTGCCATTGCTCTGAAAATCCACAGGACTGTAGTTAAATTCAGGGCCTACAACTTTCTAAATCGGTTCAGAATTTTTCAAGCAACGGTGTGCGAGTGGTGAGGCCCCAAACTTCTCGCAATGCGTTCCGGATGGGGCAAAAAGCGCACGTTTGTGCACGTTGCGCAAAAACGTGCACGCCAATCGCTAATAAAAGTCATACCCATCGATTCCCGATTAAGGCGCACGTTTCTACGTTTTTACTTTTCGCGTTTTGTCAAAGCTGTGGGACTAGTTACGCGCCGAAGTTTTTACGGAAGAATAAATAAATAATAATAAGCCTGAGCAATAGTATGAGTGCCTCGTGCTGCGCACGAGGCACTCCTCCTCCATTGAGCTTGCGCAGCTCAATGGAGGAGGCGTGCCACGTGGCGCAGCCGTGGCACTAATAAGCCTGAGCAATAGTATGAGTGCCTCGTGCTGCGCACGAGGCACTCCTCCTCCATTGAGCTTGCGCATCTCAATGGAGGAGGAGTGCCACGTGGCGCAGCCGTGGCACTAACTAGACCAAAATTCCCGGGAAATTTTGAAGTGCCACGGACTACTGCCGGATGATCGCGGGGCTTATTTGCACCCATGAAGGTCAAGGACTCGATACAGATTCCAATGACACCACCCATGACTCTCTATGTCAAACCATTCAAAAGTTATTATAGAAAATATGTAATAGGCTAATAGAACCGCTAACAAAACCGCTAACGGGACCGCTAACGGGATAGCTAACAGAACCGCTAACGGAACCTCTAACGGGATCGCTAACTGAACAGCTAACGGGATCGCTAACGGGATCGCTAACGGGATCGCTAACGGGATCGCTAACGGGACCGCTAACCGAGCCGCTAACGGAATCGCTAACCGAGCCGCTAACAACCGCTAACGGAACCGCTAACGGGACCGCTAATGGGATCGCTAACGGAACCGCTAACGGGACCGCTAACGGGACCGCTAACGGGATCGCTAACGGGATCGCTAACCGAGCCGCTAACGGAATCGCTAACCGAGCCGCTAACAACCGCTAACGGAACCGCTAACGGGACCGCTAATGGGACCGCTAATGGGATCGCTAACGGAACCGCTAACTGGACCGCTAACGGGACCGCTAACGGGATCGCTAACGGGATCGCTAATGGGACCGCTAACCGAGCCGCTAATGGGTCGCTAACCGGACCGCTAACAACCGCTAACGGAACCGCTAACGGGACCGCTAACAGAACCGCTAACAGAACCGCTAACGGGACCGCTAACGGGATCGCTAACAACCGCTAGCGGAACCGCTAACGGGACCGCTAATGGGATTGCTAACGGGACCGCTAACGGGGTCGCTAACTGGACCGCTAACTGGATCGCTAACGGGACCGCTAACGGAATCGCTAACTGAACCGCTAACGGGACCGCTAACGGGACCGCTAACGGGATCGCTAACCGAGCCGCTAACGGGATCGCTAACGGGATCGCTAACAACCGCTAACGGGATTGCTAACGGGACCGCTAACGGGGTCGCTAACTGGACCGCTAACGGGATCGCTAACTGGACCGCTAACGGGACCGCTAACGGGATCGCTAACAGGACCGCTAACAGAACCGCTAACGGGACCGCTAACACCAATAACACTACCATCCCATAATAAACACCTACCATCCCATAATAACACTAACATCCCATAATAACACTAACATCCTATAAAAACACCTGCCATCCCATAATAACACTAACATCCTATAAAAACACCTGCCATCCCATAATAACACTAACATCCTATAAAAACACCTGCCATCCCATAATAACACTAACATCCTATAAAAACACCTGCCATCCCATAATAACACTAACATCCTATAAAAACACCTGACATCCCATAATAACACTAACATCCTATAAAAACACCTGACATCCCATAATAACACTAACATCCTATAAAAACACCTTACATCCCATAATAACACTAACATCCTATAAAAACACCTGACATCCCATAATAACACTAATATCCTATAAAAACACCTGCCATCCCATAATAACCCCTATCGTGTGTGTGTGTGTGTGTGTGTGTGTGTGTGTGTGTGTGTGTGTGTGTGTGTGTGTGTGTGTGTGTGTGTGTTCATCTAAGGTTAAAAGGTCAGGGTTCAGATTTCTCAATTTTCCAGGTTATACTATGAATTCTGTACTGAGTGAGTCATGTGACCAGTTCTGGGTCAGTCTAATCAGTCAACAGCTGAGCTCTGGTTGCTAGGGGCAACAAGAACCTGATACAGAGGGAGCGGGAATGACTCAGCTGGATTTTCGGTTGTGACAAACCTGAAATCACTCCACTTTGCGCTCAAACCGTAGCTCTTAGCAGAAAAACGAAAACATTTTGAGAAACGGAGAACCTACCAGATTATCTAAATGTTATTTTCATACAGATATTCCTTAAAATGTGTTAGTAACGGCAATTCGAAAACAAAAATGAGATTTTTTTTAAGAAAACTTCATTTAACATGGGAGTCAATGAGGAGAGAGACAGGAACTGGCGTGTCTGTTGGCTCCCCCGTTAAAATTTTGTGCACACCACGCCTGTCAAAGTCACATTTTATGAATCACAACACCTATGTCTATATTCTGACCAAAAATTATCTGTCTACCTTTTACGGTTTGCCCGTGAGCTCGAGTTACAAATAAGAAATCATGTTTTTTTTTCAGTGTAACTACACTCTAGCAAACTGACTCCCGTGCTCTAGATTTGAAAAAAAGTGATTTCCAGTCCTCGCTTGAGGGCTCATATCTTGAAAAGTGTACATTTTAGGAAAAAACAGTTTCGGGTTTGGAGAGAGAAGAGAAGTTTTCCTCCGTTTTGAAGTTTGAATGACGTTTCTACGTGCAAGTATGAGAAAGATACGTGACTCGGAAAAAAGGTGAATTTTGTCTTTTTTTTCTCAACATTTTCCCATCCGCTTATAATGGCGCCATTGAAATGCATGGGAAAATCTTCCCCATTAGTTTGGAAATTTGGAAATGTTTTTGCACTTCGTGCAAAAACTATTCATGCCATCGTTCTGAAAATCCACAGGACTGTAGTTAAATTCAGGGCCTACAACTTTCTAAATCGGATCAGAATTTTTCGAGTAACGGTGTGCGAGTGGTAAGGCCCCAAAGTTCACGCAATGCGTTCCGGATGGGGCAAAAAGTGCACGTTTGTGCACGTTGCGCAAAAACGTGCACGCCAATTGCTTATAAAAGTCATACCCATCGATTCCCGATTAAGGCGCACGTTTCTACGTTTTTACTTTTCGCGTTTTCTCAAAGCTGCGGGACAAGTTACGCGCCGAAGTTTTTACGGAAGAATATGGAATAATAATAAGCCTGAGCAATAGTATGAGTGCCTCGTGCTGCGCACGAGGCACTCCTCCTCCATTGAGCTTGCGCAGCTCAATGGAGGAGGCGTGCCACGTGGCGCAGCCGTGGCACTAATAAATAATAAGCCTGAGCAATAGTATGAGTGCCTCGTGCTGCGCACGAGGCACTCCTCCTCCATTGAGCTTGCGCATCTCAATGGAGGAGGAGTGCCACGTGGCGCAGCCGTGGCACTAATAAGCCTGAGCAATAGTAAGAGTGCCTCGTGCTGCGCACGAGGCACTCCTTCTCCATTGAGCTTGCGCAACTCAATGGAGGAGGAGTGCCACGTGGCGCAGCCGTGGCACTAACTAGACAAAATTCCCGGGAAATTTTGAAGTGCCACGGACTACTGCCGGATGATCGCGGGGCTTATTTGCACCCATAAAATAGGTATAAAGGACTCGATACTGATTAATATGACATCATCCATGACTCTCTATGTCAAACCATTCAAAAGTTATTACAGAAAATATGTAATAGGCTAATAGAACCGCTAACAAAACCGCTAACGGGACCGCTAACGGGACAGCTAACAGAACCGTTAACGGAACCGCTAACGGGATCGCTAACTGAACCGCTAACGGGATCACTAACGGGATCGCTAACGCGACCGCTAACGGGGCCGCTAACCGAGCCGCTAACCGAGCCGCTAACGGGATCGCTAACCGAGCCGCTAACAACCGCTAACAGAACCGCTAACGGGACCGCTAACGGGATTGCTAACGGGACCGCTAACAGGACCGCTAACGGGACCGCTAACGGGGCCGCTAACCAAGCCGCTAACCTAGCCGCTAACGGGATCGCTAACCGAGCCGCTAACAACCGCTAACAGAACCGCTAACGGGGCCGCTAACGGGATTGCTAACGGGACCGCTAACAGGACCGCTAACAGGATCGCTAACGGGACCGCTAACGGGACCGCTAACGGGATCGCTAACTGAACCGCTAACGGGACCGCTAACGAGAAAGCTAACGGGACCGCTAACGGGACCGCTAATGGGATCGCTAACGGGACCGCTAACGGGACCGCTAACGGGACCGCTAACAGGACCGCTAACGGGACCGCTAACAGGACCGCTAACAGGATCGCTAACGGGACCGCTAACAACCGCTAACAGGACCGCTAACAGGACCGCTAACAGGATCGCTAACGGGACCGCTAACGGGACCGCTAACGGGATTGCTAACGGGATCGCTAACTGAACCGCTAACGGGATCGCTAACTGAACCGCTAACGGGACTGCTAACGGGAACGCTAAAGGGATCGCTAACGGGACCGCTAACCGAGCCGCTAATGGGATCGCTAACGGGACCGCTAAAAACCGCTAACGGAACCGCTAACGGGACCGCTAACAGAACCGCTAACAGAACCGCTAACGGGACCGCTAACGGGATCGCTAACCGAGCCGCTAACGGGATCGCTAACAACCGCTAGCGGAACCGCTAACAGGACCGCTAACGGGATCGCTAACTGAATCGCTAACTGAACCGCTAACGGGACCGCTAACGGGACCGCTAACCGAGCCGCTAACGGGATTGCTAACCGAACACCTGCCATCCCATAATAACACTAAGATCCTATAAAAACACCTGCCATCCCATAATAACACTAACATTCTATAAAAACACCTGACATCCCATAATAACACTAACATCCTATAAAAACACCTGACATCCCATAATAACACTAACATCCTATAAAAACACCTGACATCCCATAATAACACTAACATCCTATAAAAACACCTGCCATCCCATAATAACACTAACATCCTATAAAAATAAAATGGGGATCATGTAAGGTCAGGGTTCAGATTCCTCCATTATCCAAGGTAAAGTATTATGAAGTCTGCATTGATGTGTCATGTGACCAGTTCTGGGTCACATGACCCGGAAGTATGGTAGTGTATATTGTATTGGAATGACTCAGCTAGTTTTTTGGATTTGACAAGCCTCAAATAACTTCACCTTGTAATCAAACTGTAGCTCCTATCAGAAAAACAAAGACATCGTGAGAGAGACAGAACCCGGAAGATTCTGACAATCTTAATTTTATTCAGATATTCCTTAAAATGTGTTAGTAACGGCAATTCGAAAACAAAAATGAGATTTTTTTTAAGAAAACTTCATTTAACATGGGAGTCAATGAAGAGACAGACAGGAATTGGCGTGTCTGTTGGCTCCACCGTTAAAATTTTGTGCACACCACGCCTGTGAAAGTCACATTTTATAAATCACAACACCTATGTCTATATTCTGACCAAAAATGATCTGTCTACCTTTTACGGTTTGGCCGTGACCTCGAGTTACAAATAAGAAATCATGTTTTTTTTTCAGTGTAACTACACTCTAGCAAACTGACTCCCGTGCTCTAGATTTGAAAAAAAGTGATTTCCAGACCTCGCTTGAGGGCTCATATCTTGAAAAGTGTACATTTTAGGAAAAAACAGTCCGGGGTTTGGAGAGAGAAGAGAAGTTTTCCTCCGTTTTGAAGTTTGAATGACGTTTCTACGTCCAAGTATGAGAAAGATACGTGACTCGGAAAAAAGGTGAATTTTGTCTTTTTTTTCTCAACATTTTCCCATCCGCTTATAATGGCGCCATTGAAATGCATGGGAAAATCTTCCCCATTAGTTTGGAAATTTGGAAATGTTTTTGCACTTCGTGCAAAAACTATTCGTGCCATCGTTCTGAAAATCCACAGGACTGTAGTTAAATTCAGGGCCTACAACTTTCTAAATCGGTTCAGAATTTTTCGAGTAACGGTGTGCGAGTGGTGAGGCCCCAAAGTTCACGCAATGCGTTCCGGATGGGGCAAAAAGCGCACGTTTGTGCACGTTGCGCAAAAACGTGCACGCCAATTGCTTATAAAAGTCATACCCATCGATTCCCGATTAAGGCGCACGTTTCTACGTTTTTACTTTTTGCGTTTTCTCAAAGCTGTGGGACTAGTTACGCGCCGAAGTTTTTACGGAAGAATATATAATAAATAATAAGCCTGAGCAATAGTAAGAGTGCCTCGTGCTGCGCACGAGGCACTCCTCCTCCATTGCGCAGCTCAATGGAGGAGGAGTGCCACGTGGCGCAGCCGTGGCACTAATAAGCCTGAGCAATAGTATTAGTGCCTCGTGCTGCGCACGAGGCACTCCTCCTCCATTGAGCTTGCGCATCTCAATGGAGGAGGCGTGCCACGTGGCGCAGCCGTGGCACTAATAAGCCTGAGCAATAGTATTAGTGCCTCGTGCTGCGCACGAGGCACTCCTCCTCCATTGAGCTTGCGCATCTCAATGGAGGAGGCGTGCCACGTGGCGCAGCCGTGGCACTAACTAGACAAAATTCCCGGGAAATTTTGAAGTGCCACGGACTACTGCCGGATGATCGCGGGATGCACCCATGAAGGTCAAGGACTCGATACTTGGTCATTTGACACCACCCATGACTCTCTATGTCAAACCATTCAAAAGATATTGGACTATAACGTATCGGCCAATCAGAAGAAGGGGCGTGGCTAATTTGCACCAATGAGGGTCAGGGACTCGATACTTAGTCATTTGACACCACCCATGTCTCTGTATGTCAAACCATTCAAAAGATATTGGACTTTAACGTATCAGCCAATCAGAAGAAGGGGCGTGGCTAATTTGCACCAATGAGGGTCAGGGACTCGATACTTAGTCATTTGACACCACCCATGACTCTCTATGTCAAACCATTCAAAAGATATTGGACTATAACGTATCGGCCAATCAGAAGAAGGGGCGTGGCTAATTTGCACCAATGAGGGTCAGGGACTCCGATACTTAGTCATTTGACACCACCCATGTCTCTGTATGTCAAACCATTCAAAAGATATTGGACTTTAACGTATCAGCCAATCAGAAGAAGGGGCGTGGCTAATTTGCACCAATGAGGGTCAGGGACTCCATACTTAGTCATTTGACACCACCCATGTCTCTGTATGTCAAACCATTCAAAAGATATTGGACTTTAACGTATCAGCCAATCAGACGAAGGGGCGGGGCTAATTTGCACCAATGAGGGTCAGGGACTCGATACTTAGTCATTTGACACCACCCATGTCTCTGTATGTCAAACCATTCAAAAGATATTGGACTTTAACGTATCAGCCAATCAGAAGAAGGGGCGTGGCTAATTTGCACCAATGAGGGTCAGGGACTCGATACTTAGTCATTTGACACCACCCATGTCTCTGTATGTCAAACCATTCAAAAGATATTGGACTATAACGTATCGGCCAATCAGAAGAAGGGGCGTGGCTAATTTGCACCAATGAGGGTCAGGGACTCGATACTTAGTCATTTGATACCACCCGTGAGTCTCTATGTCAAACCATTCAAAAGATATTGGACTATAACGTATCGGCCAATCAGAAGAAGGGGCGGGGCTAATATGTATATATAATATACAAATGTAAATATTTATATGTATAATAATAATAATATACATATATATCCCATGAACCTGTCCCCAGCAGGACTGGGGATCATGTAAGGTCAAAAGGTCAGGGTTCAGATTCCTCCATTATCCAAGGTAAAGTATTATGAAGTCTGCATTGAGTGGGTCATGTGACTAGTTCTGGGTCACATGACCCGGAAGTATGGTAGTGTATATTGTATTGGAATGACTCAGCTAGTTTTTCGGATTTGACAAGCCTCAAATAACTTCACCTTGTAATCAAACTGTAGCTCCTAGCAGAAAAACAAAGACATTGTGAGAGAGACAGAACCCGGAAGATTCTGACAATCTTAATTTCATTCAGATATTCCTTAAAATGTGTTAGTAACGGCAATTCGAAAACAAAAATGAAATTTTTTTGAAGAAATTTTTTTTTAACATTGCAGTGAATGGAGAAGGAGACATGAATTGGCATGGCTCTTAGTCTCCCCGTTTAAATTTTGTGCACACCACGCCTGTCAAAGTCACATTTTAAGAATACCAAAATGTATGTCTACATTCTGACCAAAAATTATCTGTTTACCTTTTACGGTTTGGCCGTGACCTCGAGTTACAAATAAAAATTATGATCATTTCTTCAAGGTTCTGCTCACTCTGATCAATTACAACCTCCACTCTAGATTTGACAAAGAGTGATTTTCAGTCCTCGCTTGAGGGCTCATATCTTGAAAAGTGTACATTTTAGGAAAAAACAGTCCGGGGTTTAGAGAGAGAAGAGAAGTTTTCCTCCGTTTTGAAGTTTGAATGACGTTTCTACGTGCAAGTATGAGAAAGATAGGTGACTCAGAAAAAAGGTGATTTTTTTTTTTTTTTAACCTTCACCGGACATTTCACACCCACAGTGTGAAATGCTGCCCCATACAAATACATGGGAAAATCTTCCCCATTAGTTTGGAAATTTGGAAATGTTTTTGCACTTCGTGCAAAAACTATTCGTGCCATCGTTCTGAAAATCCACAAGACTGTAGTTAAATTCAGGGCCTACAACTTTCTAAATCGGTTCATAATTTTTCGAGTAACGGTGTGCGAGTGGTGAGGCCCCAAAGTTCACGCAATGCGTTCCGGATGGGGCAAAAAGCGCACGTTTGTGCACGTTGCGCAAAAACGTGCACGCCAATCGCTTATAAAAGTCATACCCATCGATTCCCGATTAAGTCGCACGTTTCTACGTTTTTACTTTTCGCGTTTTCTCAAAGCTCTGGGACTAGTTACGCGCCGAAGTTTATACGGAAGAATATGGAATAATAAATAAATAAACTAGACCAAAATTCCCGGGAAATTTTGAAGTGCCACGGACTACTGCCGGATGATCGCGGGATGCACCCATGAAGGTCAAGGACTCGATACTTTGTCATTTGACACCACCCATGACTCTCTATGTCAAACCATTCAAAAGATATTGGACTATAACGTATCGGCCAATTAGAAGAAGGGGCGGGGCTAATTTGCACCAATGAGGGTCAGGGACTCGATACTTAGTCATTTGACACCACCCATGTCTCTGTATGTCAAACCATTCAAAAGATATTGGACTTTAACGTATCAGCCAATCAGAAGAAGGGGCGGGGCTAATTTGCACCAATGAGGGTCAGGGACTCCATACTTAGTCATTTGACACCACCCATGTCTCTGTATGTCAAACCATTCAAAAGATATTGGACTTTAACGTATCAGCCAATCAGAAGAAGGGGCGGGGCTAATTTGCACCAATGAGGGTCAGGGACTCCATACTTAGTCATTTGACACCACCCATGTCTCTGTATGTCAAACCATTCAAAAGATATTGGACTTTAACGTATCAGCCAATCAGAAGAAGGGGCGTGGCTAATTCCCACCAATGAGGGTCAGGGACTCGATACTTAGTCATTTGACACCACCCATGTCTCTGTATGTCAAACCATTCAAAAGATATTGGACTTTAACGTATCAGCCAATCAGAATAAGGGGCGGGGCTAATTTGCACCAATGAGGGTCAGGGACTCCATACTTAGTCATTTGACACCACCCATGTCTCTGTATGTCAAACCATTCAAAAGATATTGGACTTTAACGTATCAGCCAATCAGAAGAAGGGGCGTGGCTAATTTGCACCAATGAGGGTCAGGGACTCGATACTTAGTCATTTGACACCACCCATGTCTCTGTATGTCAAACCATTCAAAAGATATTGGACTATAACGTATCGGCCAATCAGAAGAAGGGGCGTGGCTAATTGTCACCAATGAGGGTCAGGGACTCGATACTTAGTCATTTGACACCACCCATGTCTCTGTATGTCAAACCATTCAAAAGATATTGGACTATAACGTATCGGCCAATCACAAGAAGGGGCGGGGCTAATTTGTATATATAATATACAAATGTAAATATTTATATGTATAATAATAATAATATACATATATATCCAATGAACCTGTTCCCAATAGGACTGGGGATCATGTAAGGTCAAAAGGTCAGGGTTCAGATTTCTCCATTATCCAGGTTATATTACATGAAGTCTGTAATGACTGTGTCATGTGACCAGGTCTGGGTCAGTCTAATCAGCACAGCTGTGCTATGGTTGTTAGGGGCAACAAGAACCTGATACAGAGGGAGCGGGAATGACAGCTAGATTTTCGGTTGTGACAAACCTCAAATCACTCCACTTTGCGGTCAAACCGTAGCTCTTAGCAGAAAAATGAAAACATCGTGAGAGACGGAGAACCCAGAACATTCTGTCAATCTTATTTTCATTCAGATATTCCTTAAAATGTGTTAGTAACGGCAATTCGAAAAAAAAAATGAGATTTTTTTGAAGAAAACTTCATTTAACATGGGACTCAATGGAGAGCGAGACAGGATTTGGCGTGTCTGTTGGGCCCCCCGTTAAAATTGTGTGCACACCACGCCTGTCAAAGTCACATTTTATGAATCTCAACATCCATGTCTACATTCTGACCAAAAATTATCTTTCTAGCTTTTACGGTTTGCCCGTGAGCTCGAGTTACAAATTAAAATTATGATCATTTTTCGAAAGTCTCTCCACTCTAATGAATTCGAACCGCACTGAAGATTTGACAAAAAAGTGATTTCCAGTCCTCGCTTGAGCGCTCATATCTTGAAAAGTGTACATTTTAGGAAAAAACAGTCCGGGGTTTGGAGAGAGAAGAGAAGTTTTCCTCCGTTTTGAAGTTTGAATGACGTTTCTACGTGCAAGTATGAGAAAGATACGTGACTCGGAAAAAAGGTGAATTTTGTATTTTTTTTCTCAACATTTTCCCATCCGCTTATAATGGCGCCATTGAAATGCATGGGAAAATCTTCCCCATTAGTTTGGAAATTTGGAAATGTTTTTGCACTTCGTGCAAAAACTATTCGTGCCATCGTTCTGAAAATCCACAGGACTGTAGTTAAATTCAGGGCCTACAACTTTCTAAATCGGTTCAGAATTTTTCGAGTAACTGTGTGCGAGTGGTGAGGCCCCAAAGTTCACGCAATGCGTTCCGGATGGGGCAAAAAGCGCACGTTTGTGCACGTTGCGCAAAAACGTGCACGCCAATTGCTTATAAAAGTCATACCAATCGATTCCCGATTAAGGCGCACGTTTGTACGTTTTTACTTTTCGCGTTTTCTCAAAGCTGCGGGACTAGTTACGCGCCGAAGTTTTTACGGAAGAATATATAATAACTAGACCAAAATTCCCGGGAAATTTTGAAGTGCCACGGACTACTGCCGGATGATCGCGGGATGCACCCATGAAGGTCAAGGACTCGATACTTTGTCATTTGACACCACCCATGACTCTCTATGTCAAACCATTCAAAAGATATTGGACTATAACGTATCGGCCAATTAGAAGAAGGGGCGGGGCTAATTTGCACCAATGAGGGTCAGGGACTCGATACTTAGTCATTTGACACCACCCATGTCTCTGTATGTCAAACCATTCAAAAGATATTGGACTTTAACGTATCAGCCAATCAGAAGAAGGGGCGGGGCTAATTTGCACCAATGAGGGTCAGGGACTCCATACTTAGTCATTTGACACCACCCATGTCTCTGTATGTCAAACCATTCAAAAGATATTGGACTTTAACGTATCAGCCAATCAGAAGAAGGGGCGGGGCTAATTTGCACCAATGAGGGTCAGGGACTCCATACTTAGTCATTTGACACCACCCATGTCTCTGTATGTCAAACCATTCAAAAGATATTGGACTTTAACGTATCAGCCAATCAGAAGAAGGGGCGTGGCTAATTCCCACCAATGAGGGTCAGGGACTCGATACTTAGTCATTTGACACCACCCATGTCTCTGTATGTCAAACCATTCAAAAGATATTGGACTTTAACGTATCAGCCAATCAGAATAAGGGGCGGGGCTAATTTGCACCAATGAGGGTCAGGGACTCCATACTTAGTCATTTGACACCACCCATGTCTCTGTATGTCAAACCATTCAAAAGATATTGGACTTTAACGTATCAGCCAATCAGAAGAAGGGGCGTGGCTAATTTGCACCAATGAGGGTCAGGGACTCGATACTTAGTCATTTGACACCACCCATGTCTCTGTATGTCAAACCATTCAAAAGATATTGGACTATAACGTATCGGCCAATCAGAAGAAGGGGCGTGGCTAATTGTCACCAATGAGGGTCAGGGACTCGATACTTAGTCATTTGACACCACCCATGTCTCTGTATGTCAAACCATTCAAAAGATATTGGACTATAACGTATCGGCCAATCACAAGAAGGGGCGGGGCTAATTTGTATATATAATATACAAATGTAAATATTTATATGTATAATAATAATAATATACATATATATCCAATGAACCTGTTCCCAATAGGACTGGGGATCATGTAAGGTCAAAAGGTCAGGGTTCAGATTTCTCCATTATCCAGGTTATATTACATGAAGTCTGTAATGACTGTGTCATGTGACCAGGTCTGGGTCAGTCTAATCAGCACAGCTGTGCTATGGTTGTTAGGGGCAACAAGAACCTGATACAGAGGGAGCGGGAATGACAGCTAGATTTTCGGTTGTGACAAACCTCAAATCACTCCACTTTGCGGTCAAACCGTAGCTCTTAGCAGAAAAATGAAAACATCGTGAGAGACGGAGAACCCAGAACATTCTGTCAATCTTATTTTCATTCAGATATTCCTTAAAATGTGTTAGTAACGGCAATTCGAAAAAAAAAATGAGATTTTTTTGAAGAAAACTTCATTTAACATGGGACTCAATGGAGAGCGAGACAGGATTTGGCGTGTCTGTTGGGCCCCCCGTTAAAATTGTGTGCACACCACGCCTGTCAAAGTCACATTTTATGAATCTCAACATCCATGTCTACATTCTGACCAAAAATTATCTTTCTAGCTTTTACGGTTTGCCCGTGAGCTCGAGTTACAAATTAAAATTATGATCATTTTTCGAAAGTCTCTCCACTCTAATGAATTCGAACCGCACTGAAGATTTGACAAAAAAGTGATTTCCAGTCCTCGCTTGAGCGCTCATATCTTGAAAAGTGTACATTTTAGGAAAAAACAGTCCGGGGTTTGGAGAGAGAAGAGAAGTTTTCCTCCGTTTTGAAGTTTGAATGACGTTTCTACGTGCAAGTATGAGAAAGATACGTGACTCGGAAAAAAGGTGAATTTTGTATTTTTTTTCTCAACATTTTCCCATCCGCTTATAATGGCGCCATTGAAATGCATGGGAAAATCTTCCCCATTAGTTTGGAAATTTGGAAATGTTTTTGCACTTCGTGCAAAAACTATTCGTGCCATCGTTCTGAAAATCCACAGGACTGTAGTTAAATTCAGGGCCTACAACTTTCTAAATCGGTTCAGAATTTTTCGAGTAACTGTGTGCGAGTGGTGAGGCCCCAAAGTTCACGCAATGCGTTCCGGATGGGGCAAAAAGCGCACGTTTGTGCACGTTGCGCAAAAACGTGCACGCCAATTGCTTATAAAAGTCATACCAATCGATTCCCGATTAAGGCGCACGTTTGTACGTTTTTACTTTTCGCGTTTTCTCAAAGCTGCGGGACTAGTTACGCGCCGAAGTTTTTACGGAAGAATATATAATAATAATAAGCCTGAGCAATAGTATGAGTGCCTCGTGCTGCGCACGAGGCACTCCTCCTCCATTGAGCTTGCGCAGCTCAATGGAGGAGGAGTGCCACGTGGCGCAGCCGTGGCACTAATAATAAATAATAAGCCTGAGCAATAGTATGAGTGCCTCGTGCTGCGCACGAGGCACTCCTCCTCCATTGAGCTTGCGCATCTCAATGGAGGAGGAGTGCCACGTGGCGCAGCCGTGGCACTAATAATAAGCCTGAGCAATAGTATGAGTGCCTCGTGCTGCGCACGAGGCACTCCTCCTCCATTGAGCTTGCGCAGCTCAATGGAGGAGGCGTGCCACGTGGCGCAGCCGTGGCACTAATAATAAGCCTGAGCAATAGTATGAGTGCCTCGTGCTGCGCACGAGGCACTCCTCCTCCATTGAGCTTGCGCAGCTCAATGGAGGAGGCGTGCCACGTGGCGCAGCCGTGGCACTAATAATAATAAAAAAAGGGAAACCTTTCTAGATACTAATTTAACGCCTTCATTTTTCAGGTTTTCTCGGCCGTGTTTCTTTTTTTGGGGATTTTTTTTTTCCACAACAGAGCGGGGTCATGCTTTACACCCGCTGGTGCGCAGTGGGACCTTTGCAACTTTAGCATGTTAGCGAAACGCTAGCAACATTGCCTTTTGGGCCATTCTGGACGATTGCAATATGGTCATGCCACTACTTGGCATGCCCATAACTAGAAAATTTCTGGAAATTTTGATATGGGCATGCCCTACGGCCCATTCGACCCCTCTTGCTGCTTTGGTTTGGGGCTGTAGTGGTTGTGTTTGGGGTGGTTCTATGTCAGTTTGAGGTGTTTACGGTTGTATTGCATTCATTCCTGTGCTCCTAATAGTTAAAAATGGGGCGCGCTTTTTGGCGTCTAGCGCCCCCCACGGAGACACTTTTGACTGAAAAAAGTAATGCCCATCGAGGCAACATGGAGACGCATCTAACGATGTATGCCATGCATGGGTGCACGTTGCGGTTCAGGCTACATGATAGACAATGACAATGGATAGGTTTTTTTTTCACCGTGGTAAAAAACCCCATCCGAATGAATGGGGCCATTTGGCATGGATTTTGACATAAAATTTCCTTAAATCCCAGCTTCATGAAATTTGAATATGTTGACGGCCACAGCGTGCCGAGTCGGGGAACATTTGTACGATGTCTCTACGATAATCTGTCGCCTAGCAACAAGCGTCCAAAGTCAAATGGAAATTAAAAAAAAAAAAGAAAGGTCAATATCGCAAAAATTTTAATAATTGGCATAATGAGCTTGTACGGCCCGTTAGTGCCAATCGGGCCGAGTGTTTGAAAGTTTGAACGATGTCTCTACGATAAAGTTCGACCGAGCAATAAGCGTCTGAATTTTTGCCTTTTTTTTTGCTTTATGGCATCTAGCGTTGCCACGGTAACACTTTTGACTGAGAAAAGTAATGCCCATCGAGGCACGATGGAGACGCATCCAACGATATATGCCATGCATGGGTGCACATTCCGGTTCGGGCAGCATTAACAGATTGTTTATTCACATGGTCCCCCATACAAATGCATTGGTTTTTGTTGCCATGGTAACAAGCCCCATAGGATAGAATGGGACAATTTGGCTTTAATATCTCAAAAGCTGTAAACGACAGCGTAATGAGACCTCAGTATGTTGTAGTCCACATGAAGCTGAGTCTTTTAACGTTGGAACCAAGTCTCTGCGATACCGCGTTGCCGCGCAACAAGCATCCGAAGTTCCGTTAGCATCAAAATGAACAATGTGGAATATCTCAAAAACCGTAATAGCAAGCATGACGAGACTAAAATATGTTGCAGTACAAAGCGTCCCGGGTTGGTCAATGTTGTAATGATGTCTGTACGATAAACCGTTGCCTAGCAACAAGCGTCCAAAATAAAAGTGATTTTTTTTTTAAATTGAAAGTTAAATATCGCAAAAACCGTAATAACTAGCATGATGAAGTTGTATGGTCCTTTAAAGACTATCGGGCCGAGTGTTTCAAAGTTTGAACGATGTCTCTACGATAAAGTTCGGCCGAGCAATAAGCGCGGGAATTTTCGCCTTTTTTTTCGCTTTTTGGCATCTAGCGTTGCCACGGTAACCCCTATTACTGAGAAAAGTAATACCCATCGAATCACGATGGAGACGCATCCAACGATGTATGCCATGCATGGGTGCACGTTGCGGTTCGGGCCGTATTAACGGACGAAAAAAGAGTGCGGAATAATAATAATAACTAGACAAAATTCCCGGGAAATTTTGAAGTGCCACGGACTACTGCCGGATGATCGCGGGGCTTATTTGCACCCATGAAGGTCAAGGACTCGATACAGATTCCAATGACACCACCCATGACTCTCTATGTCAAACCATTCAAAAGTTATTACAGAAAATATAGAACCGCTAACTGAACCGCTAACGGGATCGCTAACGGGATCGCTAACGGGACCGCTAACGGGACCGCTAACCGAGCCGCTAACGGGATCGCTAACCGAGCCGCTAACAACCGCTAACGGAACCGCTAACGGGACCGCTAATTGGATCGCTAACGGAACCGCTAACTGGACCGCTAACGGGACCGCTAACGGGATCGCTAACGGAATCGCTAACTGAACCGCTAACGGGACCGCTAACGGGATCGCTAACAACCGCTAGCGGAACCGCTAACGGGACCGCTAACGGGGTCGCTAACTGGACCGCTAACGGGATCGCTAACTGGACCGCTAACGGGACCGCTAACGGGACCGCTAACGGGACCGCTAACGGGATCGCTAACGGAATCGCTAACTGAACCGCTAACGGGACCGCTAACCGAGCCGCTAACGGGATCGCTAACCGAGCCGCTAACGGGATCGCTAACGGGATCGCTAACAACCGCTGACGGGACCGCTAGCGGGATTGCTAACGGGACCGCTAACGGGGTCGCTAACTGGACCGCTAACGGGATCGCTAACTGGACCGCTAACGGGACCGCTAACGGGATCGCTAACAACCGCTAGCGGAACCGCTAACGGGACCGCTAACGGGGTCGCTAACTGGACCGCTAACGGGATCGCTAACTGGACCGCTAACGGGACCGCTAACGGGACCGCTAACGGGATCGCTAACGGAATCGCTAACTGAACCGCTAACGGGACCGCTAACCGAGCCGCTAACGGGATCGCTAACCGAGCCGCTAACGGTATCGCTAACGGGATCGCTAACAACCGCTAACGGGACCGCTAACGGGATTGCTAACGGGACCGCTAACGGGGTCGCTAACTGGACCGCTAACGGGATCGCTAACTGGACCGCTAACGGGACCGCTAACGGGATCGCTAACGGGACCGCTAACGGGATCGCTAACAGGACTGCTAACAGAACCGCTAACGGGACCGCTAACACCAATAACACTACCATCCCATAATAAACACCTACCATCCCATAATAACACTAACATCCCATAATAACACTAACATCCTATAAAAACACCTGCCATCCCATAATAACACCAACATCCTATAAAAACACCTGACATCCCATAATAACACTAACATCCTATAAAAACACCTGTCATCCCATAATAACACTAACATCCTATAAAAACACCTGACATACCATAATAACACTAACATCCTATAAAAACACCTGACATCCCATAATAACACCTATCGTGTGTGTGTGTGTGTGTGTGTGTGTGTGTGTGTGTGTGTGTGTGTGTGTGTGTGTGTGTGTGTGTGTGTGTGTGTGTGTGTGTGTGTGTGTGTGTGTGTGTTCATCTAAGGTTAAAAGGTCAGGGTTCAGATTTCTCCATTTTCCAGGTTATACTATGAATTCTGTACTGAGTGAGTCATGTGACCAGTTCTGGGTCAGTCTAATCAGTCAACAGCTGAGCTCTGGTTGCTAGGGGCAACAAGAACCTGATACAGAGGGAGCGGGAATGACTCAGCTGGATTTTTGGTTGTGACAAACCTGAAATCACTCCACTTTGCGCTCAAACCGTAGCTCTTAGCAGAAAAACGAAAACATTTTGAGAAACAGAGAACCTACCAGATTATCTAAATGTTATTTTCATACAGATATTCCTTAAAATGTGTTAGTAACGGCAATTTGAAAACAAAAATGAGATTTTTTTTAAGAAAACTTCATTTAACATGGGAGTCAATGAAGAGAGAGACAGGAACTGGCGTGTCTGTTGGCTCCCCCGTTAAAATTTTGTGCACACCACGCCTGTCAAAGTCACATTTTATAAATCACAACACCTATGTCTATATTCTGACCAAAAATTATCTGTCTACCTTTTACGGTTTGGCCGTGACCTCGAGTTACAAATAAGAAATCATGTTTTTTTTTCAGTGTAACTACACTCTAGCAAACTGACTCCCGTGCTCTAGATTTGAAAAAAAGTGATTTCCAGTCCTCGCTTGAGGGCTCATATCTTGAAAAGTGTACATTTTAGGAAAAAACTGTTTCGGGTTTGGAGAGAGAAGAGAAGTTTTCCTCCGTTTTGAAGTTTGAATGACGTTTCTACGTGCAAGTATGAGAAAGATACGTGACTCAGAAAAAAGGTGATTTTTTTTTTTTTTTAACCTCCTCCCACCCACAGTGTGAAATGCTGCCCCATACAAATACATGGGAAAATCTCCCCATTAGTTTGGAAATTTGGAAATGTTTTTGCACTTCGTGCAAAAACTATTCGTGCCATCGTTCTGAAAATCCACAGGACTGTAGTTAAATTCAGGGCCTACAACTTTCTAAATCGGTTCAGAATTTTTCGAGTAACGGTGTGCGAGTGGTGAGGCCCCAAACTTCACGCAATGCGTTCCGGATGGGGCAAAAAGCGCACGTTTGTGCACGTTGCGCAAAAACGTGCACGCCAATCGCTAATAAAAGTCATACCCATCGATTCCCGATTAAGGCGCACGTTTCTACGTTTTTACTTTTCGCGTTTTCTCAAAGCTGTAGGAGGAGTAGCCGGACAAAGTTTTTACGGAAGAATATATAAATAACTAGACAAAATTCCCGGGAAATTTTGAAGTGCCACGGACTACTGCCGGATGATCGCGGGGCTTATTTGCACCCATGAAGGTCAAGGACTCGATACAGATTCCAATGACACCACCCATGACTCTCTATGTCAAACCATTCAAAAGTTATTACAGAAAATATAGAACCGCTAACTGAACCGCTAACGGGATCGCTAACGGGATCGCTAACGGGACCGCTAACGGGACCGCTAACCGAGCCGCTAACGGGATCGCTAACCGAGCCGCTAACAACCGCTAACGGAACCTTTAACGGGACCGCTAACGGGACCGCTAACGGAACCGCTAACTGGACCGCTAACGGGATCGCTAACGGGACCGCTAACGGGATCGCTAACGGGATCGCTAACGGGATCGCTAACGGGACCGCTAACCGAGCCGCTAATGGGATCGCTAACGGGACCGCTAACAACCGCTAACAGAACCGCTAACGGGACCGCTAACAGAACCGCTAACAGAACCGCTAACGGGATCGCTAACAACCGCTAGCGGAACCGCTAACGGGACCGCTAATGGGATTGCTAACGGGACCGCTAACGGGGTCGCTAACTGGACCGCTAACGGGATCGCTAACTGGACTGCTAACGGTACCGCTAACGGGATCGCTAACGGAATCGCTAACTGAACCGCTAACGGGACCGCTAACCGAGCCGCTAACGGGATTGCTAACCGAGCCGCTAATGGGATCGCTAACGGGACCGCTAACAACCGCTAACGGAACCGCTAACAGGACCGCTAACAGAACCGCTAACAGAACCGCTAACGGGACCGCTAACGGGATCGCTAACAACCGCTAGCGGAACCGCTAACGGGGTCGCTAACTGGACCGCTAACGGGATCGCTAACTGGACCGCTAACGGGACCGCTAACGGGATCGCTAACGGAATCGCTAACTGAACCACTAACGGGACCGCTAACGGGATCGCTAACAACCGCTAGCGGAACCGCTAACGGGACCGCTAACGGGGTCCCTAACTGGACCGCTAACGGGATCGCTAACTGGACCGCTAACGGGACCGCTAACGGGATCGCTAACGGAATCGCTAACTGAACCGCTAACGGGACCGCTAACCGAGCCGCTAACGGGATCGCTAACCAAGCCGCTAACGGGATCGCTAACGGGATCGCTAACAACCGCTAACGGGACCGCTAACGGGATTGCTAACGGGACCGCTAACGGGGTCGCTAACTGGACCGCTAACGGGATCGCTAACTGGACCGCTAACGGGACCGCTAACGGGATCGCTAACAGGACCGCTAACAGAACCGCTAACGGGACCGCTAACACCAATAACACTACCATCCCATAATAAACACCTACCATCCCATAATAACACTAACATCCCATAATAACACTAACATCCTATAAAAACACCTGCCATCCCATAATAACACTAACATCCTATAAAAACACCTGCCATCCCATAATAACACTAACATCCTATAAAAACACCTGACATCCCATAATAACACTAACATCCTATAAAAACACCTGTCATCCCATAATAACACTAACATCCTATAAAAACACCTGACATCCCATAATAACACTAACATCCTATAAAAACACCTGACATCCCATAATAACACCTATCGTGTGTGTGTGTGTGTGTGTGTGTGTGTGTGTGTGTGTGTGTGTGTGTGTGTGTGTGTGTGTGTGTTCATCTAAGGTTAAAAGGTCAGGGTTCAGATTTCTCCATTTTCCAGGTTATACTATGAAGTCTGTACTGAGTGAGTCATGTGACCAGTTCTGGGTCAGTCTAATCAGTCAACAGCTGAGCTCTGGTTGCTAGGGGCAACAAGAACCTGATACAGAGGGAGCGGGAATGACTCAGCTGGATTTTTGGTTGTGACAAACCTGAAATCACTCCACTTTGCGCTCAAACCGTAGCTCTTAGCAGAAAAACGAAAACATTTTGAGAAACAGAGAACCTACCAGATTATCTAAATGTTATTTTCATACAGATATTCCTTAAAATGTGTTAGTAACGGCAATTCGAAAACAAAAATGAGATTTTTTTTAAGAAAACTTCATTTAACATGGGAGTCAATGAAGAGAGAGACAGGAACTGGCGTGTCTGTTGGCTCCCCCGTTAAAATTTTGTGCACACCACGCCTGTCAAAGTCACATTTTATAAATCACAACACCTATGTCTATATTCTGACCAAAAATTATCTGTCTACCTTTTACGGTTTGGCCGTGACCTCGAGTTACAAATAAGAAATCATGTTTTTTTTTCAGTGTAACTACACTCTAGCAAACTGACTCCCGTGCTCTAGATTTGAAAAAAAGTGATTTCCAGTCCTCGCTTGAGGGCTCATATCTTGAAAAGTGTACATTTTAGGAAAAAACTGTTTCGGGTTTGGAGAGAGAAGAGAAGTTTTCCTCCGTTTTGAAGTTTGAATGACGTTTCTACGTGCAAGTATGAGAAAGATACGTGACTCAGAAAAAAGGTGAATTTTGTCTTTTTTCTCGACATTTTCCCATCCGCTTTGAATGGCGCCATAGGAATACATAGGGAAAATGAGCTCCCCATTAGTTTGGAAATTTGGAAATGTTTTTGCACTTCGTGCAAAAACTATTCGTGCCATCGTTCTGAAAATCCACAGGACTGTAGTTAAATTCAGGGCCTACAACTTTCTAAATCGGTTCATAATTTTTCGAGTAACGGTGTGCGAGTGGTGAGGCCCCAAAGTTCACGCAATGCGTTCCGGATGGGGCAAAAAGCGCACGTTTGTGCACGTTGCGCAAAAACGTGCACGCCAATCGCTAATAAAAGTCATACCCATCGATTCCCGATTAAGGCGCACGTTTCTACGTTTTTACTTTTCGCGTTTTCTCAAAGCTGTAGGAGGAGTAGCCGGACAAAGTTTTTACGGAAGAATATATAATAAATAATAAATAAGCCTGAGCAATAGTATGAGTGCCTCGTGCTGCGCACGAGGCACTCCTCCTCCATTGAGCTTGCGCAGCTCAATGGAGGAGGCGTGCCACGTGGCGCAGCCGTGGCACTAATAATAAGCCTGAGCAATAGTATGAGTGCCTCGTGCTGCGCACGAGGCACTCCTCCTCCATTGAGCTTGCGCAGCTCAATGGAGGAGGCGTGCCACGTGGCGCAGCCGTGGCACTAATAACTAGAAAATTTCTGGAAATTTTGATATGGGCATGCCCTACTGCCCATTCGTCCCCTCTCGCCGCTTTGGTTTAGGGCTGTAGTGTTTGTGTTCGGGGCGGTTCTATGTCAGTTTGAGGTGTTTACGGTTGTATTGCATTCATTCCTGTGCTCCCAATAGCTATTAATGGGGCGCGCTTTTTGCCGTCTAGCGTCCCCACTGTAACGCTTTTGACTGAGAAAAGTAATGCCCATCGAGGCACGATGGAGAAGCATCTAACGGTGTATGCCGTGCATGGGTGCACGTTCCGGTTCAGACTACGTTAACGGATAGGGTTTTTTTCCACCGTGGTAAAAAAAAACCATCCGAATGAATGGGGCCGTTTGGCATGGATTTTACATTAAAGCTTCCTTAAATCACAGCTTCATGAAATTGGAATATGTTGAAGATCACAGCTTGCCGAGTCGGGGAACATTTGTATCATGTCTCTACCATAATCTGTTGCCTAGCAACAAGCATCCAAAGTCAAACGGAAATTTAAAAAAAAAAGAAAGGTCAATATCGCAAAAACTTTGAAAGTTGGCATAATGAGGTTCTAGGGTCCGTTAGTGCCAATCAGGCCGAGTGTTTGAAAGTTTGAACGATGTCTCTACGATAAAGTCCGGCCGAGCAATAAGCGTCTGAATTTTCGCCTTTTTTTTTGCTTTTTGGCATCTAGCGTTGCCACGGTAACACTTTTGACTGAGAAAAGTAATGCCCATTGAGGCACGATGGAGACGCATCCAACGATATATGCCATGCATGGGTGCACATTGCGGTCCGAGCAGCATTAGGTTTTTGTTGCCATGGTAACAAGCCCCATAGGATAGAATGGGACAATTTAGCTTCAATATCTCCAAAGCTGTAAACGACAGCGTAATGAGACCTCAGTATGGTGTAGTCCACATCAAGCTGAGTCTTTTAACGTTGGAACCAAGTCTCTACGATACTGCGTTGCCGCGCAACAAGCATCCGAAGTTCCGTTAGCATCAAAATGAACAATGTGGAATATCTCAAAAACCGTAATAGCAAGCATGACGAGACTAAAATATGTTGCAGTACAAAGCGTCCCGGGTTTGTCAATGTTGTAATGATGTCTGTACGATAAACCGTTGCCTAGCAACAAGCGTCCAAAATAAAATAGATTTTTTTTTAAAATTGAAAGTTAAATATCGCAAAAACCGTAATAAGTAGCATGATGAAGTTTTATGGTCCTTTAGGGACAATCGGGCCGAGTGTTTGAAAGTTTGAACGATGTCTCTACGATAAAGTTCGGCCGAGCAATAAGCGTGGGAATTTTCGCCTTTTTTTTTGCTTTTTGGCAACTAGCGTTGCCACGGTAACCCCTATTACGGAGAAAAGTAATGCCCATCGAATCACGATGGAGACGCATCCAACGATGTATGCCATGCATGGGTGCACGTTGCGGTTCGGGCCGTATTAACGGACGAAAAAAAGTGCGGAATAAGAATAATAATAATAACTAGACCAAAATTCCCGGGAAATTTTGAAGTGCCACGGACTACTGCCGGATGATCGCGGGATGCACCCATGAAGGTCAAGGACTCGATACTTGGTCATTTGACACCACCCATGTCTCTGTATGTCAAACCATTCAAAAGATATTGGACTTTAACGTATCAGCCAATCAGAAGAAGGGGCGGGGATAATTTGCACCAATGAGGGTCAGGGACTCCATACTTAGTCATTTGACACCACCCATGTCTCTGTATGTCAAACCATTCAAAAGATATTGGACTTTAACGTATCAGCCAATCAGAAGAAGGGGCGTGGCTAATTTGCACCAATGAGGGTCAGGGACTCGATACTTAGTCATTTGACACCACCCATGTCTCTGTATGTCAAACCATTCAAAAGATATTGGACTTTAACGTATCAGCCAATCAGAAGAAGGGGCGGGGCTAATTTGCACCAATGAGGGTCAGGGACTCGATACTTAGTCATTTGACACCACCCATGTCTCTGTATGTCAAACCATTCAAAAGATATTGGACTATAACGTATCGGCCAATCAGAAGAAGGGGCGTGGCTAATTTGCACCAATGAAGGTCAGGGACTCGATACTTAGTCATTTGACACCACCCATGTCTCTGTATGTCAAACCATTCAAAAGATATGGGACTTTAACGTGTCAGCCAATCAGAAGAAGGGGCGTGGCTAATTTGCACCAATGAGGGTCAGGGGCTCGATACTTAGTCATTTGACACCACCCATGTCTCTGTATGTCAAACTATTCAAAAGATATTGGACTATAACGTATCGGCCAATCAGAAGAAGGGGCGGGGCTAATATGTATATATAATATACAAATGTAAATATTTATATGTATAATAATAATAATATACATATATATCCCATGAACCTGTCCCCAGCAGGACTGGGGTTCATTTAAGGTCAGGGTTCAGATTCCTCCATTATCCAAGGTAAAGTATTATGAAGTCTGCATTGACTGTGTCATGTGACCAGTTCTGGGTCACATGACCCGGAAGTATGGTAGTGTATATTGTATTGGAATGACTCAGCTAGTTTTTCGGATTTGATAAGCCTCAAATAACTTCACCTTGTAATCAAACTGTAGCTCCTAGCAGAAAAACAAAGACATCGTGAGAGAGACAGAACCCGGAAGATTCTGACAATCTTAATTTTATTCAGATATTCCTTAAAATGTGTTAGTAACGGCAATTCGAAAACAAAAATGAGATTTTTTTGAAGAAAACTTGTTTTAACATTAGAGTCAATGGAGACAGAGGCAGGAATTGGCGTGTCTGTTGGCCCGCCCGTTCAAATTTTGTGCACACCACGCCTGTCAAAGTCACATTTTATGAATCTCAACATCTATGTCTACATTCTGACCAAAAATTATCTTTCTAGCTTTCACGGTTTGCCCGTGAGCTCGAGTTACAAATAAAAATTATGTTCATTTTTTGAAAGTCTCTCGCACTCTGATCAATTAGAACCGCACTGAAGATTTGACAAAAAAGTGATTTCCAGTCCTCGCTTGAGGGCTCATATCTTGAAAAGTGTACATTTTAGGAAAAAACAGTTTCGGGTTTGGAGAGAGAAGAGAAGTTTTCCTCCGTTTTGAAGTTTGAATGACGTTTCTACGTGCAAGTATGAGAAAGATACGTGACTCAGAAAAAAGGTGATTTTTTTTTTTTTTAACCTCCTCCCACCCACAGTGTGAAATGCTGCCCCATACAAATACATGGTCCCCATTAGTTTGGAAATTTGGAAATGTTTTTGCACTTCGTGCAAAAACTATTCGTGCCATCGTTCTGAAAATCCACAGGACTGTAGTTAAATTCAGGGCCTACAACTTTCTAAATCGGTTCAGAATTTTTCGAGTAACGGTGTGCGAGTGGTGAGGCCCCAAAGTTCACGCAATGCGTTCCGGATGGGGCAAAAAGCGCACGTTTGTGCACGTGGCGCAAAAACGTGCACGCCAATCGCTAATAAAAGTCATACCCATCGATTCCCGATTAAGGCGCACGTTTCTGCGTTTTTACTTTTCGCGTTTTCTCAAAGCTGCGGGACTAGTTACGCGCCGAAGTTTTTACGGAAGAATATATAATAATAAATAATAAGCCTGAGCAATAGTATGAGTGCCTCGTGCTGCGCACGAGGCACTCCTCCTCCATTGAGCTTGCGCATCTCAATGGAGGAGGAGTGCCACGTGGCGCAGCCGTGGCACTAATAAGAAAAGGGAAACCTTTTCTGGGTACTAATTTACGCCTTCATTTTCATGTTTTTCCTCATTTTTTCGGCCGTGTTTTACTTTTTGGGGATTTTTTTTTTCCACATCAGTGCGGGGTCATGCTGTACACCCGCTGGTACGCAGTGGGACTTTTGCGACTTTAGCATGCTAGCAGCATTGCCCTTTGGGCCATTCTGGACGATTGCAATATGGTCATGCCACTACTTGGCATGCCCATAATAATAAAAAAAGGGAAACCTTTCTAGATACTAATTTAACGCCTTCATTTTTCAGGTTTTCTCGGCCGTGTTTCATTTTTTGGGGATTTTTTTTTTCCACAACAGAGCGGGGTCATGCTTTACACCCGCTGGTGCGCAGTGGGACCTTTGCGACTTTAGCATGTTAGCGAAACGCTAGCAACATTGCCTTTTGGGCCATTCTGGACGATTGCAATATGGTCATGCCACTACTTGGCATGCCCATAATAAGAAAAGGGAAACCTTTTCTAGATACTAATATATCGCCTTCATTTTCATGTTTTTCCTCATTTTTTCGGGCGTGTTTTATTTTTTGGGGATTTTTTTTTTCCACATCCGAGCGGGGTCATGCTGTACACCCGCTGGTATGACGTGGGACTTTTGCGACTTTAGCTTGTTAGCAACATTGCCCTTTGGGCCATTCTGGACGATTGCAATATGGTCATGCCATTACTTGGCATGCCCATAATTAAAGCTGCAAGCAGCGATGAACGGGCCCTCGCACCCACCGCCCCCCATAAGCATATCAGAAATGACACCACCCACGACTTCCTACGTCAAACCATTAAAAAGTTATAGAAAAAAAAAAGGGACAACCAATCAGAAGAAGGGGCGGGGCTAATTCAGGCCAATGAAGGTCAAGGAGTCCATACAGAGTCAGATGACACCACCCACGACTCTCTATGTCAAAACATTCAAAAGTTATAGTGGGAAATAGGGACAACCAATCAGAAGATGGGGCGGGGCTAATTTTCACCAATTATGGTAAAGGACTCAATACTGAGTCCCATGACACCACCCACAACTCTTTATGTCAAACCATTCAAAAGTTATGGCAGAGAATAGTATTCTAGGGGGCGCTGTTGAGCCGTTAGGCCACGCCCATTAATGCAAACCATGAAATATCAAAATTTGGTGACTATCAAATATGGACCAATCAGATGAAGGGGGGGGGGGGGGGGGGGCGCACCTTTTGGCGTCTAGCGTCGCCACGGTAACACTTTTGAAAGAGAAAAGTAATGCGCGTAGTCGCAAGATGGAGACGCACATTTCGATGTATAACACACCTGGGTGCACTCTACGGTTCGGACCGTATTAATTGCCGAAGGAATGGCATAAATTGCGCCAAAATGACATGATTAATTCAAAATGGCCGACATCCTGTTCGGTTTCGGCCATGGCGCCAAGAGACTTTTCCTTAAGTTGCGACATGATACAGGTGTGTAGCAATTTTCGTGCATGTACGTCATACCGTATTGTGGGGCTTGAGGCACAAAGTTTTCCGGGGGGCGCTGTTGAGCCATTTTGCCACGCCCATTAATGTAAACCATTAAATATCAAATTTATCGCCAGGCCTGGCTTGCATTCAAAATTTGGTGACTTTTGGGTAACTATCAAATATGGACCAATCAGATGAAGGGGGGGCGCGCTTTTTGGCGTCTAGCGTCGCCACGGTAACACTTTTGAAAGAGAAAAGTAATGCGCGTAGTCGCAGGATGGAGACGAACATTTTGATGTATAACACACCTGGGTTCACGATACGGTTCGGGCCGTATTAATTCTCGAAGGAAGGGCATATATTGCTCCAAAATTACGCGATTAATTCAGAATGTTCAAAATGGCCAACTTCCTGTTCGGTTTCGGCCATGGCACCAAGAGACTTTTCTTTAAGTTGCGACATGATACAGGTGTGTACTGATTTTCGTTCATGTACGTCAAACCGTATTATGGGGCTTGAGGCGCAAAGTTTTTTCTATCTGAACCAACCAGATGAAGGGTGGGCGCGCTTTTTGGCGTCTAGCGTCGCCACGGTAACGCTTTTGAAAGAGAAAAGTAATGCGTGTTGTCGCAGGATGGAGACGCATATTTTGATGTATAACACACCTGGGGGCACGTTACGGTTCGGGCCGTATTAACTGCCGAAGGAATGGCATAAATTTCGCCAAAGTGACACGATTAATTCAAAATGGCCGACATCCTGTTCGGTTTCGGCCATGTCGCCAAGAGACTTTTCTTTAAGTTGTGTGCTGATACAGGTGTGTAGCGATTTTCGTGCATGTACGTCAAACCGTATTGTGGGGCTTGAGGCACAAAGTTTTCCGGGGGGCGCTGTTGAGCCATTTTGCCACGCCCATTAATGCAAACCATTAAATATCAAATTTTTCGCCAGGCCTGACTTGCGTGCAAAATTTGGTGACTTTTTGGGGACGTTTAGGGGGGCAAAAAGGCCCTCCTTTCGTCAGAAGAAAAAAGAAAGAAAGAAAGAAAAAAAATTCCTACAGATACAATAGGGCCTTCGCACTGAAGGTGCTCGGGCCCTAATAATAATAAGAAAAGGGAAACCTTTCTAGATACTAATTTAACGCCTTCATTTTTCAGGTTTTCTCTGCCGTGTTTCATTTTTTGGGGATTTTTTTTTTCCACAACAGAGCGGGGTCATGCTTTACACCCGCTGGTGCGCAGTGGGACCTTTGCGACTTTAGCATGTTAGCGAAACGCTAGCAACATTGCCTTTTGGGCCATTCTGGACGATTGCAATATGGTCATGCCACTACTTGGCATGCCCATAATTAAAGCTGCAAGCAGCAATGAACGGGCCCTCGCACTCACGGCCACCGCCCCCCATAAGCATATCAGAAACGACACCACCCACGACTTCCTATGTCAAACCATTCAAAAGTTATAGCAGAAAAAAGGGACAACCAATCAGAAGAAGGGGCGGGGCTAATTCAGGCCAATGAAGGTCAAGGACTCCATACAGAATCTGATGACACCACCCACGACTCTCTATGTCAAACCATTCCAAAGTTATAGCAGAAAATCGGGACAACCAATCAGAAGAAGGGGCGGGGCTAATTAAGGCCAACGAAGCTTAAGAACTCATTACAGAGTCCCATGACACCACCCACGACCTCCTATGTCAAACAATTAAAAAGTTATAGCAGAAAAAAGGGACAACCAATCAGAAGAAGGGGCGGGGCTAATTAATGCCAATGAAGGTCAAGGACTCCATAAATAATCTGATGACACCACCCAGGACCCTCTATGTCAAACCATTCCAAAGTTATAGTAGAAAATCGGGACAACCAATAAGAAGAAGAGGCGGGGCTAATTAAGGCCAACGAAGCTCAAGGACTCCATACAGAATCTGATGACACCACCCACGACTCTCTATGTCAAACCATTCAAAAGTTATAGCAGAAAATCGGGACAACCAATCAGAAGAAGAGGCGGGGCTAATTCTGGCCAATGAAGGTCAAGGACTCCATAAAGAATCTGATGACACCACCCAGGACTCTCTATGTCAAACCATTCCAAAGTTATAGCAGAAAATCGGGACAACCAATCAGAAGAAGGGGCGGGGCTAATTAAGGCCAACGAAGCTTAAGAACTCATTACAGAGTCCCATGACACCACCCACGACTTCCTATGTCAAACCATTCAAAAGTTATGGCAGACAAAAGTATTCTAGGGGGCGCTGTTGAGCCGTTAGGCCACGCCCATTAATGCAAACCATGAAATATCAAATGTATCGCCAGGCCTGGCTTGCATGCAAAATTTGGTGACTATCAAATATGGACCAATCAGATGAAGGGGGGGCGTGCCTTTTGGCGTCTAGCGTCGCCATGGTAACACTTTTGAAAGAGAAAAGTAATGCGTGGTGTCGGAGGATGGAGACGCACATTTTGATGTATAACACACCTGGGTGCACGTTACGGTTCGGGCCGTATTAATTGTCGAAGGAATGGCATAAATTTAGCCAAAATTACACAATTAATTCAAAATGGCCGACTTCCTGTTCGGTTTCGGCAATGGCTCCAAGAGACTTTTCTTTAAGTTGTGCCATGCTACACGTGTGTAGCGATTTTCGTGCATGTACGTCAAACCGTATCGTGGGGCTTGAGGCACAAAGTTTTCCGGGGGGCGCTGTTCAGCCATTTTGCCACGCCCATTAATGCAAACCATGAAATATCAAATTTATCGCCAGGCCTGGCTTGCATGCCAAATTTGGTGCCTTTTGGGGAACTATCAAATATGGACCAATCAGATGAAGGGGGGGCACGCTTGTTGGCGTCTAGCGTCGCCACGGTAACACTTTTGAAAGAGAAAAGTAATGCGCGTAGTCGCAGGATAGAGACGCACATTTTGATGTATAACACATCTGGGTTCATGATACGGTTCGGGCCGTATTAATTCTCGAAGGAATGGCATATATTGCTCCAAAATTACGTGATTCATTCAGAATGTTCAAAATGGCCGACTTCCTGTTCGGTTTCGACCATGGTGCCAAGAGACTTTTCTGTAAGTTGCAACATGATACAGGTGTGTACCGACTTTCGTTCATGTACGTCAAACCGTATTATGGGGCTTGAGGCGCAAAGTTTTTTCTGTCTGAACCAATCAGATGAAGGGTGGGCGCGCTTTTTGGCGTCTAGTGTCGCCACGGTAACGCTTTTGAGAGAGAAAAGTAATGCGTGGTGTCGGAGGATGGAGACGCACATTTTGATGTATAACACACCTGGGTGCTCGTTACGGTTCGGGCCTTATTAACTGCCGAAGGAATAGCATAAATTTCACCAAAATGACACGACTAATTCAAAATGGCCGACATCCTGTTCGGTTTCGGGCATGACGCCAAGAGACTTTTCTTTAAGTTACGTCATGATACAGGCGTGTACCGATTTTCGTGCATGTACGTCAAACCGTATCGTGGGGCTTGAGGCACAAAGTTTTCAAGGGGGCGCTGTTGAGCCATTTTGCCACGCCCATTAATGCAAACCATTAAATATCAAATTTTTCGCCAGGCCTGGCTTGGGTGCAAAATTTGGTGACTTTTTGGGCATGTTTAGGGGGGCAAAAAGGCCCTCCTTTCGTCAGAAAAATAATAAGAATTAAAGCTGCAAGCAGCGATGATCGGGCCCTCGCACTCACGGCTACCGCCCCCCATAAGCATATAAGAAATGACACCACCCACGACTTCCTATGTTAAACCATTCAAAAGTTATAGCAGAAAAAAGGGACAACCAATCAGAAGAAGGGGCGGGGCTAATTCAGGCCAATGAAGGTCAAGGACTCCATACAGAATCTGATGACACCACCCACGACTCTCTATGTCAAACCATTCAAAAGTTATAGCAGAAAAAAGGGACAACCAATCAGAAGAAGGGGCGGGGCTAATTAAGGCCAACGAAGCTTAAGAACTCATTACAGAGTCCCATGACGTCACCCACGACTTCCTATGTCAAACCATTAAAAAGTTATAGTGGAAAAAAGGGACAACCAATCAGAAGAAGAGGCGGGGCTAATTCTGGCCAATGAAGGTCAAGGACTCCATAAAGAATCTGATGACACCACCCAGGACTCTCTATGTCAAACCATTCCAATGTTATAGCAGAAAATCGGGACAACCAATCAGAAGAAGGGGCGGGGCTTATTAAGGCCAACGAAGCTTAAGGACTCATTACAGAGTCCCATGACACCACCCACAACTTCCTATGTCAAACCATTCAAAAGTTATGGCAGATAAAAGTCATCTAGGGGGCGCTGTTGAGCCGTTAGGCCACGCCCATTAATGCAAACCATGAAATATCAAATTTATCGCCAAGTCTGGCTTGCATGCAAAATTTGGTGACTTTTGGAGAACTATCAAATATGGACCAATCACATGAAGGGGGGGCGCGCCTTTTGGCGTCTAGCGTCGCCACGGTAACACTTTTGAAAGAGAAAAGTAATGCGCCTGTGGCAGGGTGCAGGATTGGGGCGTGGTCTGCAGGGGAGAGAGGGAGTGCGGGGGAGTGGCGCACAGGTGACGCGGCTGGAACAGCTGACGGTACACAGGTGAATCTAATCATTCTCTGTGTATTTCAGTAGGGTGTGGGCTCTGGAGACGAGAAAAGGACGGAAGCAGACCAGAGGCGAGCAGCTCGGCTGACGAGGCCTCTGAACCGTTTGTGCCCGAAATTATAAATAAAAGTCATTGCAAAGATCCCGGTGTCCGCTGTCTCTGTGACCCCCGTAGCATCCAACCTGCTACAGTGGCGCCCAACGTGGGGCACATACAGAATGACAGCGGAACGCGGAGGGGAGATGGAGCGGGCAGTGGCGTCTCTCGCCCAGGCGATGGCGGAGATGTCGGCCAGGCTCCAGGACCAGGCCGAGCGGCAGACGGCCACCCTGGAGGAGCTGGCGGCTCAGCAGGCAGGCAGGGCGGGTCGGGGTGGTCGCCCGGCCGCTCCCTTTGCGGGGGTCGTCCTGCAGAAGATGACGGAGGCGGACGACCCCCTCGCATTTTTTGACACCTTTGAGGCGGTGGCGGAGGCCTGTGATTGGCCGGCGGCGGAGTGGGCGGTGCGCCTCCTGCCGCTCCTGTCAGGGGAGGCGCAGATGGCGGCTCTCGCCCTCCCAGCGGCAGCACGCGCCACCTACGGCCCGGTGCGGCGGTCGGTGATGGACCGGCTGGGGCGATCCCCGGAGGACTACCGCCGCCGGTTCAGGGGGCTCCAGCTGGGGCCGACGGACCGCCCCTTCACCTTCGCCCACCAGCTCCACGACGCGGCGGTGAGGTGGCTGCAGCCCGGCGAGGCGGAGGGGGAGAAGCGGGTGGTGCAGCAGATCGTCCTGGAACAGTTTGTCCAGGGGCTCCCCACCCGGACGGCGGCGTGGGTCCGCTGCCATCGCCCGGGGACCCTGCAGGAGGCCATCACCCTGGCAGAGGACCACCTGGCAGTCCATCCGGCGGCTGCAGCCGCGGCGGGACCCGCAGCGCGTCCCATCCCTGCACCGCGTCGGAGGTTCGCCGCGGCAGGGGGTCCCGCAACCACAAATAATGCTTCTCCTTTTTCTCCTCCCCAGAGCTCGCACCCGGTTCCACCCGCGCCAGCTGACTCGGCGGGGGCCCCTCAAACGCCTGGGCAGGGCTGCTGGCGGTGCGGCCAGCCCGGACACATCAGGCGGGAGTGCCCGCTGATGGAGGTGGGCCAGGTGATCCGGGTGGCCGGTCCGCCAGCATCCTCCCCAGACTCGGGAGGGACATACCGGGTTCCGGTAAGGATCCGTGGGGGTATACACTCGGCCTTGGTGGATTCTGGCTGCATGCAGTCGGTAATTCACCAAAGCCTGGTGCGACCCGAGGCTTTGATGAATGTGTCGTCCTGGGTTGAGGTGGTGTGTGTTCACGGTGATGTGCATAAGTACCCCGTGGTACCAGTGGAAATTAGACACAAGGGGAAAAAGCATAGAATAAAGGCCGCGGTTAGCTCCCGCCTTTTGCATCCTCTGATTCTAGGACTCGATTGGCCGGGGTTTGGAAATTTGGTGAGTCAGTGTGTGGGGATGCAATCACGGCAGACAGGGACATGCGGTATGTGCGCTGTGCTCAGTGGTGACGCGAGGTTGTCCGACGCTGCAGACGGAGAGGGAGAGGGACCCGCGGAGGCTCCGGCGGAGGCTCCGGTGGAGGCTCGGCGGGACCCGCTGCACTCTATGGAAGATTTTCCACTCGAGCAGTCTCGTGATGATACTCTACGCTCAGCCTTCGACCAAGTGATACAAATTGATGGTCACAAGGTGCGCCCTGATGCAGCGCTCACGTATCCGCACTTTGCATTGAATAGGGACAGGTTATATCGAGTGAGCCGTGACACTAAATCTGGCCGGATTATTACCCAGTTGTTGGTACCAAAGAACCGCCGGGAAATGGTTTTCCAGGCGGCTCATTATAACCCGATGGCTGGTCACATGGGGTGCGACAAAACACTGGCACGCATAATGGACCGATTTTATTGGCCGGGCATTTGGGGGGAGGTGCGCCGCTGGTGCGCCTCCTGTCCCGAATGCCAGCTAGTTAACTCCCCGGCTGTGCCAAAAGCACCTTTGCAGCCGTTGCCATTAATGGAGGTTCCATTTGAGCGGGTCGCCATGGACCTCATCGGTCCATTTCAGCGGAGCGCACGGGGATATCGTTTTGTACTAGTCCTGACGGATTATGCAACACGTTATCCAGAGGCAGTGCCGCTGCGCACCATCTCGGCAACGAGTGTGGCGCGGGCGCTGCTTCAGGTCATCTCCCGCGTCGGGATCCCGAAAGAGATTCTGACGGACCAGGGCACGCAGTTCATGTCACGAACACTGAGGGAACTTTACGGATTACTGGGCATTACGTCGGTTAGGACCTCCGTTTATCATCCCCAGACGGATGGTTTATGTGAGCGTTTTAACCGGACGCTTAAGTCCATGATCCGTAAGTTCATTCACGAGGACGCTCGGAATTGGGATAGGTGGCTTGATCCTCTGCTGTTTGCAGTGCGTGAGGTTCCCCAGGCCTCGACAGGGTTTTCCCCCTTTGAGCTGCTGTTTGGCAGAACACCGCGTGGGGTTTTGGACCTGGTTAAAGAAAACTGGGAGGATGGTCCAAGCCCCAGTAAAAATGAGGTTCAGCACGTCTTGGAGCTGAGAGCAAAACTCCATACACTGGGGAGGCTATCACGGGAGAATTTGCTCTCAGCCCAGGAGCGGCAACAACGGCTGTACAACAGAGGAGCCAGGCTGAGAAATTTCACTCCGGGAGACAAAGTACTTGTATTGCTGCCCACTTCTAGCTCCAAATTACTCGCCAAGTGGCAAGGGCCCTTCGTGGTCACACGGCGAGTGGGGGACGTGGACTATGAGGTGGTGCGTCCTGACAGGGGTGGAGCGACACAGATGTATCACGTCAACCTCCTTAAAGCCTGGAGGGAGGCGGTACCGGTCGCTCTGGTGACGCAGGTAAGAGAGAGAGATGAGTTGGGGCCTGAGGTGCCAAACTCGGCGAATCCAGCCTCGCTCGCTTGTGGGGACCAGCTCTCCGTGTCCCAGAGGGCCGACCTGGCCTCGTTGCAACAGCGGTTTGCTGATGTGTTCTCTCCCTTACCAGGACGCACAAACCTCATAGAGCACCAGATTGTGACACGCCCGGGGGTGACGGTGCGCTCACGTCCCTACCGGCTGCCGGAACACAAACGCAAAGTGGTGAAGGCCGAATTGGACGCCATGCTGGCAATGGGGGTAATAGAAGAGTCCCACAGTGGCTGGTCTAGTCCCATCGTTCTGGTGCGGAAGAAAGATGGGTCTATACGCTTCTGTGTGGACTATCGCAAGGTGAATGAGGTGTCACGTTTTGACGCGTACCCGATGCCTCGGGTCGACGAGCTCCTGGATCGGCTGGGCACGGCTCGCTTTTTCACGACACTGGATTTGACCAAGGGCTACTGGCAGATTCCCATGTCTCCAGAGTCTAAGGAGATCACGGCTTTCTCCACTCCGTACGGTTTGTACCAATTTCGCACACTTCCGTTCGGCTTGTTCGGAGCCCCTGCCACGTTTCAGCGTCTCATGGACAGAGTACTGCGCCCGCATGCTGCGTATGCTGTCGCCCAGACGAGAAAAGGACGGAAGCAGACCAGAGGCGAGCAGCTCGGCTGACGAGGCCTCTGAACCGTTTGTGCCCGAAATTATAAATAAAAGTCATTGCAAAGATCCCGGTGTCCGCTGTCTCTGTGACCCCCGTAGCATCCAACCTGCTACAGTGGCGCCCAACGTGGGGCACATACAGAATGACAGCGGAACGCGGAGGGGAGATGGAGCGGGCAGTGGCGTCTCTCGCCCAGGCGATGGCGGAGATGTCGGCCAGGCTCCAGGACCAGGCCGAGCGGCAGACGGCCACCCTGGAGGAGCTGGCGGCTCAGCAGGCAGGCAGGGCGGGTCGGGGTGGTCGCCCGGCCGCTCCCTTTGCGGGGGTCGTCCTGCAGAAGATGACGGAGGCGGACGACCCCCTCGCATTTTTTGACACCTTTGAGGCGGTGGCGGAGGCCTGTGATTGGCCGGCGGCGGAGTGGGCGGTGCGCCTCCTGCCGCTCCTGTCAGGGGAGGCGCAGATGGCGGCTCTCGCCCTCCCAGCGGCAGCACGCGCCACCTACGGCCCGGTGCGGCGGGCGGTGATGGACCGGCTGGGGCGATCCCCGGAGGACTACCGCCGCCGGTTCAGGGGGCTCCAGCTGGGGCCGACGGACCGCCCCTTCACCTTCGCCCACCAGCTCCACGACGCGGCGGTGAGGTGGCTGCAGCCCGGCGAGGCGGAGGGGGAGAAGCGGGTGGTGCAGCAGATCGTCCTGGAACAGTTTGTCCAGGGGCTCCCCACCCGGACGGCGGCGTGGGTCCGCTGCCATCGCCCGGGGACCCTGCAGGAGGCCATCACCCTGGCAGAGGACCACCTGGCAGTCTATCCGGCGGCTGCAGCCGCGGCGGGACCCGCAGCGCGTCCCATCCCTGCGCCGCGTCGGAGGTTCGCCGCGGCAGGGGGTCCCGCGACAACCACAAATAATGCTTCTCCTTTTTCTCCTCCCCAGAGCTCGCACCCGGTTCCACCCACGCCAGCTGACTCGGCGGGGGCCCCTCAAACGCCTGGGCAGGGCTGCTGGCGGTGCGGCCAGCCCGGACACATCAGGCGGGAGTGCCCGCTGATGGAGGTGGGCCAGGTGATCCGGGTGGCCGGTCCGCCAGCATCCTCCCCAGACTGCGTATGCTGCCGCCTATCTAGATGACGTCATCATCTATAGTGACAGCTGGGCGGAACATGTGCGGCAGGTGGGTGCGGTGCTCGGTTCACTGAGACAGGCGGGGCTCACGGCCAACCCGAAGAAGTGTGTGGTTGGACGGAGGGAGGTACGGTATCTGGGGTACCACTTGGGAGGCGGGCAGGTGCGTCCCCAGGTAGACAAGACAGCTGCGATTGCGGCCTGCCCAAGACCCAAGACCAAAAAGGAGGTTAGGCAGTTCTTGGGGCTGGCGGGGTATTACCGGCGGTTCATTCCGGACTTTGCCGATCTGTCCAGCCCCCTGACTGACCTGACCCGAAAGGGTGCCTCAGATCCGGTCCAGTGGACGGAGCAGTGCCAGCAGGTGTTTGAGAGGGTGAAACAGGCCCTCTGCGGGGAGCCGCTCCTTTATACTCCTGACTTTTCTCTCCCTTTTGTTCTGCAGACTGATGCCTCGAACAGAGGGCTGGGGGCCGTTTTGTCCCAGCAGGTGGAGGGGACGGACCGCCCCGTGCTATACATCAGCCGCAAGCTGTCGGAGAGGGAGGGGCGGTATAGCACGGTGGAGAAGGAGTGCCTCGCCATTCGGTGGGCGGTCGGGTCCCTGCGCTACTACCTCCTGGGGCGCCCATTCACCCTCTGGTCGGATCATGCTCCCCTCCAGTGGCTCCATCGCATGAAAGATACCAATGGGCGGATCACACGTTGGTATTTGGCTTTACAGCCCTTTAATTTCAGAGTGGTTCACAGGCCGGGGGCTCAGATGGCGGTCCCTGACTTCCTCTCCCGCTCCGGGGGGGGGGGAGTTGGCTAGGCCGGACGGTCCCCGGCCTGAGTCGGGCGATGGGGGTATGTGGCAGGGTGCAGGATTGGGGCGTGGTCTGCAGGGGAGAGAGGGAGTGCGGGGGAGTGGCGCACAGGTGACGCGGCTGGAACAGCTGACGGTACACAGGTGAATCTAATCATTCTCTGTGTATTTCAGTAGGGTGTGGGCTCTGGAGACGAGAAAAGGACGGAAGCAGACCAGAGGCGAGCAGCTCGGCTGACGAGGCCTCTGAACCGTTTGTGCCCGAAATTATAAATAAAAGTCATTGCAAAGATCCCGGTGTCCGCTGTCTCTGTGACCCCCGTAGCATCCAACCTGCTACAGCGCCTAGTCGCAGGATGGAGACGCACATATTGATGTATAACACACCTGGGTGCACATTACGGTTCGGTCCGTATTAATTGCCGAAGGAATGGCATAAATTTCGCCAAAATTACACAATTTATTCAAAATGGCCGACTTCCTGTCCGGTTTCGGCCATGGCTCCAAGAGACTTTTCTTTAAGTTGCGACATGATACAGGTGTGTAGCGATTTTCGTGCATGTACGTCAAACCGTATTGTGGGGCTTGAGGCACAAAGTTTTCCGGGGGGCGCTGTTGAGCCATTTTGCCACGCCCATTAATGCAAACCATGAAATATCAAATTTATCGCCAGGCCTGGCTTGCGTGCCAAATTTGGTGCCTTTTGGGGAACTATCAAATATGGACCAATCAGATGAAGGGGGGGTGCACTTGTTGGCATCTAGCGTCGCCACTGTAACACTTTTGAAAGAGAAAAGTAATGCGCGTAGTCGCAGGATGGAGACGCACATTTTGATGTATAACACATCTGGGTTCATGATACGGTTCGGGCCGTATTAATTCTCAAAGGAATGGCATATATTGCTCCAAAATTACGCGATTAATTCAGAATGTTCAAAATGGCCGACTTCCTGTTCGGATTCGACCATGGCGCCAAGAGACTTTTCTTTAAGTTGCGACATGATACAGGTGTGTACCGATTTTCGTTCATGTACATCAAACCGTATTATGGGGCTTGAGGCTCAAAGATTTTTCTGTTTGAACCAATCAGATGAAGGGTGGGCGCGCTTTTTGGCGTCTAGCGTCGCCACGGTAACGCTTTTGAAAGAGAAAAGTAATGCGTGGTGTCAGAGGATGGAGACGCACATTTTGATGTATAACACACCTGGGTGCACGTTACGGTTCGGGCCGTATTAACTGCCGAAGGAAGGCATACATTTCGTCAAAATTACACGATTAATTCAAAATGGCCGACTTCCTGTTCGGTTTCTCGACATGACGCCCAGAGACTTTTCTTTAAGTTGCGCCATGATACAGGTGTGTACCGATTTTCGTGCATGTACGACAAATCGCATTGTGGGGCTTGAGGCACAAAGTTTTCAAGGGGGCGCTGTTGAGCTATTTTGCCACACCCATTAATGCAAACCATTAAATATCAAATTTTTCGCCAGGCCTGACTTGCATGCAAAATTTGGTGACTTTTTGGGCACGTTTAGGGGGGCAAAAAGGCCTTCCTTTTGTCAGAAAAATAATAATAATAACGCGAAGAATTCCTACAGATACAATAGGGCCTTCGCACTGAAGGTGCTCGGGCCCTAATAATTAAAGCTGCAAGCAGCAATGAACGGGCCCTCGCACTCACGGCCACCGCCCCCCATAAGTATCAGAAATGACACCACCCACGACTTCCTATGTCAAACCATTCAAAAGTTATAGCAGAAAAAAGGGACAACCAATCAGAAGAAGGGGCGGGGCTAATTCAGGCCAATGAAGGTCAAGGGCTCCATAAAGAGTCTGATGACACCACCCACGACTCTCTATGTCAAACCATTCAAAAGTTAGAGCAGAAAATCGGGACAACCAATCAGAAGAAGGGGCGGGGCTAATTTAAGCCAATGAAGGTCAAGGGCTCCATAAAGAATCTGATGACACCACCCACGACTCTCTATGTCAAACCATTCCAAAGTTATAGCAGAAAATCGGGACAACCAATCAGAAGAAGGGGCGGGGCTAATTAAGGCCAACGAAGCTTAAGGACTCATTACAGAGTCCCATGACACCACCCACGACTTCCTATGTCAAACCATTCAAAAGTTATGGCAGAGAAAAGTATTCTAGGGGGCGCTGTTGAGCCGTTATGCCACGCCCATGAATGCAAACCATGAAATATCAAATTTATCGCCAAGTCTGTCTTGCATGTAAAATTTGGTGACTTTTGGAGAACTATCAAATATGGACCAATCAGATTTCAAAATGGCCGACTTCCTGTTCGGTTTCAACCATGGCTCCAAGAGACTTTTCTTTAAGTTGTGCCATGATACAGGTGTGTAGCGATTTTCGTGCATGTACATCAAACCGTATTGTGGGGCTTGAGGCACAAAGTTTTCCGGGGGCGCTGTTGAGCCATTTTGCCACGCCCATTAATGCAAACCATGAAATATTAAATTTATCGCCAGGCCTGGCTTGCGTGCCAAATTTGGTGCCTTTTGGAGAACTATCAAATATGGACCAATCAGATGAAGGGGGGGTGCGCTTGTTGGCGTCTAGCGTCGCCACGGTAACACTTTTGAAAGAGAAAAGTAATGCGTGTAGTCGCAGGATGGAGACGCACATTTTTATGTATAACACATCTGGGTTCACGATACGGTTCGGGCCGTATTAATTCTCGAAGGAATGGCATATATTGCTCCAAAATTACGCGATTAATTCAGAATGTTCAAAATGGCCGACTTCCTGTTCGGTTTCGGCCACGGCGCCAAGAGACTTTTCTTTAAGTTTCGACATGATACAGGTGTGTACCGATTTTCGTTCATGTACGTCAAACCGTATTATGGGGCTTGAGGCGCAAAGTTTTTTCTGTCTGAACCAATCTGATGAAGGGTGGGCACGCTTTTTGGCGTCTAGCGTCGCCACGGTAACGCTTTTGA